>NW_007023511.1:181435-183235 GCF_000164805.1 Carlito syrichta
CCCACCCTCCCCAGCCCAAGGACAGACACCAGACCCTCTATCCCAGACGGTCAGCAGTCGGGCAGACATGCAGGGCCCTTCTGCTGCTCCCAGTTACCATCAGCTTCACTGCAGCGACTGGTCATGCACCCAACCCCTGTATTCATTGAGCCAGGCAGACCAGTTTTGTGGGTGTGGGAGCTCCTGGGGGTGCAAGCCTGGAGCCATCCAGTGGCTCCAGCCCTTGTGGACAGCGGGTGCAGACTCCAGAGTAGACTCAGTTCCACTCCTCCCACTAGCGCACCCTGCTTCCTTTACAAGCTGGGCCTCACCCCTGAGGAGACGAAATAGCCCGTGTGGCCTCCAGGTCCCAGTCAGAGAGGCCCAGGAGGACCCTGCTGCCTGCATATCCTCTCCCACAGCAGCCGTGTTCGCGGTGCAGTCAGGCCCCACACGGGAGTTGACCAAGGGCACAAGTGAAGGCCACGCCCGAGTCAGGAGGTACTGCAAGTTGGCGTCCCAGCCAGAGGACGGATTGCACTAGCCTCACAAGGCTGTCTGCTTGGAGGGTGGTTGCTGGGTGAAGCCCACTGGGTGGTTTTGACAAACCAGGAAGAAGGCCCATGGAGGACCTGAGGTCCCCAACAGCCTGGGCACCAAGCATGTTTGTGGACACTCATGAGAAGGCCCTTGGAGGACCTGACATCCCCCCCGACAGCCCGATCCCCTCCCACCATCCTGTGCATGGACTCCCAGAGCTCCCCAGAGGAAGGCCTGACTGTGATCTAATGTTAGTCCATACATGCCACCCCTCTTCCTTGAACACTGATTTAATTTCAAACAGGCAGCGCCTCCAAAGTGCGTATATGGAGTCTGTGGTTTGGAGTTCGGTCTCCTGAACATAATATATTTTATATATTTTATATTTTAGATTGGGTGTTGCTTGCTTTGACTAAGGCTGTGGTTTGTTACGTGTTTTCTCTGCAGAGTTGACCCGAGGAGTGGATTTGATCTGATGAAATGTGTGAGGCCCTTTCCCTCCTTTCACATGTGCTTTTAAGAAGCTCTTTTTTTTGCCATTCCGTGTCCTCTGTGGCCATGCTTAATTGGAAAAAAATAAGACATTTATGGAAAAGACTCCCCGAAACCCCAGCGCCCACCTCTGGCCCCTTATCCCAGTGGATGTGAGACACCATTGCCTTGGGGACCTGGAAAGAGGCCAAGGAGAGAGGCCCTGATTCGGGCAGTGGGGAGGGTTGAGGCAGACGCACCTGCAGTTGGAATTAAGTCAGGGCCAAGACAGGAGCTGACAGAGTCCAGTGGGGCAAGAACAGGAGGAGCCAGAAAGCCTCTGAAGGAGGGTGCTCTTAGAAGAGGCTGGAGAGGGTAGAGAGGAGGCAGGGCTTGCGTGGGGGAGCCAGCAAGCTGCAGAGACCAGGCAGGCGATCAGCGGGCACAGTCAGGCCAGACCCTGCCCTGTCAACTACCCTGCTGTGGGCTGGGACCTTCCCCCATGTGCAGAACCTCCAGGTGTATAGTTGAGTGAAAACAATCAAGGCAGGGGAGAGTGTTAAAAGTCTAGATGTGATTACCCTGGGGCAGGGACAGGAGGGTGCAGAAGAGAGTGGGTGGGGGAAGCAGGGGAGGATCCCAGGGCAGGGGCAGGACGGGCAGAGGTGAAAGGGGCATGGGAGGTCCTAGGGCAGGGGTGGGAGGAGTGAGGGAGAATCCCAGGGCAAGGGTGGAAGGGGCAGGGGAGGGTCCCAAGGCAGGGAGGGGAGGAGAGAGGCAAGAGGGACAGAGATGGGAGGGAGAAGGGTG
>NW_007023511.1:183542-197934 GCF_000164805.1 Carlito syrichta
GGGAGGGGGTCCCAGAGCATGGATGGGAGGGGGCAGCAGAGGGAGGGGTAGGGAAGGGGGTCCCAGGCGCCGCCTTCTGCATCTTGGTCCGGGTGGTGGTCACACAGGTGTGTTCACTTTGTGACTATTCAGCGAAAGGTACACTGGGCACGTGAATGTGTCCCATTAGTGTTGTATGTTTAACACATGTTCAAAAGCAAGACCAAGTGCCGTGTGTGACGTGACACACAGCAACCAGGGAGGAGCTGAAAACAGAGACACAAACCAGCGCACATGGTAGGAGCTCATATGCCAAGCCTGGGAGTCAGGATTCCAAGCTGAGGGAGTGGCCTCCGGGCTTCACGATGAGCATGTGGCAGGGCCACCCCAGGGGTGCAGTGTGGGAGCTAAAAGGGGTGTGGTCAGCTGTGACAGATGCCACAGGGAAGCCAGCTTAGACCAAGACAGAGACATGCCCTTGACTCCTATACCCTGATGGCTCTGGGCGCTCACAGGAGCAACCCTATGGATGGTGGGACAGAGAAGGGATGTGTGGGCGCATGGACTGGAGGAAAGTGGTCAGCAAGAGTCATGAGATGACACAGCGGGATGCTGGGTGGAGAGGCTTTCCAAAGATGAAAAACTGGGGTGCTTTCTCCAGGACTCACCCCCTGCTGGAGGGCCAGCAGACCTGCCCCTCCCTCCCTCCTCTTCCCTTCATCCCTCCCTCCCGCCTTTCCACTGTGAGATTCCTCTTTAGCAGCCAAGACAACCTACATAACTTGGAGAACTTCCTGGATCACCCTCCCCAGTCATTTTGAGCCAGATGCTGAGAAGGGAGACATTCAGGAGAGGGGGGCTGGGCGACTGACTGGCTTCCTGCTGGCCTGATCCCACCTGCTGCATCTCCTGACTCCTGTGGCCCAGGGTGGCTTGTGTGCAGGTGTGAGTGGGCGGGGGTCTCTCCACCTAGTCCTCCCTGCCTCGGGCCATGTTGGGCTCCTGAGTGGCCACCGTCCCCAGAACTCCATCCACCATTTCTCCAGCCTGGCCCTCATCACCCTGTGTGAGCTCCCAGCTGCAAGAGAGCACACCATCCCCAGCGCCCACCCTGTCTCCTCAACTCCCACCACCAAGTGGACTGTGGCCCCTCACATCTGCACGGGGACATGCGTCATCCCTCTGGGTCTAAGACAGTACTCCACCACATGGTGAGGTGGCAGGGAAGAGGAGGTTCCTCCACGGTGCCAGGGCAGGTCCACACAGGGCAGGTCCCTGGCTCTGCTAGCCTGTGGAGGCTCAGGCCCGCATCTACATGGCCTGTGTGCCCTGCAGCAGGCCCTGGCCTCTCATGCACCCCTCGCGCCCACCCCAAGAGCTTGACCTCTCTCTCATTATCCTGGACCTAGGGTGCACAGGAGGCTGGGGACTCAGGGCACTGCGGGTGGGCTTCGTGCCTCCAGGAAAGAGAGGCTGAGAGGAAATAACAAGCCCTTTGCATGGCCACAAGCCCTGGAGGTTCGCGTGCTGCCCTGAGGGAAGGGAGCCCAGCCTGGCCACTTCCTCCTTTCACCCTTCTCCCTGTGATGACCCTACTTGAAGGGGCGAGGCCAGGCAACACCGGGCATGGTCCTGGCACTGGGGTATTGGCCACCAGCACATCCCACAGCAGAGAAGCTGTAACCCCACATGTGTCATCGGGTGGTGGCTGGTCCTGGGAGCCTGTGAGGGTGGCCGTGCGCCTGTCCCGCCTGACACTGCTGGTGTTCCACTTGCAGGTGAGCCGGCCGCACCCCAGCGACCACCCGGTACTGATCCTCTTCGTGGTGGGCGGGGTCACCGTCTCTGAAGCCAGAATGGTCAAGGACCTGGTGGCGGCCCTGAAGCCAGGAACCCAGGTATTGAGTCCTCAGTCACAAATGAGGCCCCCGTCTCCAGCTCCTGGCCCCCCTGCCATCCCCCACCCCACCCCCAGTTTCTCTCTCCCTCCTGCTAGCAGCCCCCACCCTGGGATGCCATGCTTCCATGGTGAGGACCAGCCACATGACAAACCGCCACATGGGCTACATTCTCCCACTGAGCACACGATCCCCAAGCAGAGCCTCTGCTGTTACCTACTACATCTACAGACCAGGCCAGGTAGGAGGGGCTCCCCTTCTAGGCCCTGCCCTAGTCACCGGCCTCCCAGGTAACTCCCCACCTCCTTAAAGCCGTGTGTGCTCTGGGTCCAGTCAGTGTCTAATTACTCAAGAGTCCTCACCGTCTCCCGGCCCTGGCTTGTGCAGTGGTGACTCCCAGGACCAGCTCCCGACTGAGGCCAGCAGAGGCCAGGGCAGGAATCTGGGAAGGACGAAATCAACACCATGACTAGTGTGGGCGTGTTTCCCCCTCCCCCGTACTCCTGCCAGGGACCATCCCAGGACCCAGACGGGACAACTGCGCTGTGGCCCGTGGTCAAGATACACATGGCCCATGGTGAAGACACACATAGTCCATGGTTAAGGCACAGGCCTTTGGGTCTCACAGCCCGAATTCCAGTTCTGACCCCGCTCTGGACTAGTCCATGGTTAAGGCACAGGCCTTTGGGTGTCACAGCCCGAATTTCAGTTCTGCCCCCACTCTGGACTAGGGTGATGCTGGGGAAAGTCCTCCATTTCTCATCAGAATGTGGGCGGGGTCTGGGAGTCTCGGGTCAGTTGAGGCTTGTGAGCCCCGTGACTGGCTGGAAGTGTCAGGGCGGCCCCGTGCTCACCAGCTGTCCCCAGAGTCACTATGCCATCCTGCAGGAGGGCTCGAGGTTTCCAGCAGGAGCCAGGGAGAGCCTGGCCCCGACGCGCTCTGACGGGGGAAGTGGAGTCTACTGACCCTGCGAGACATAAAGCCCTTTCCTGGGTGGCTCCCAGGACAGCCCTGAGCCGAGGATGAGACAGCGGCTACCTCCCCGGAGCCAATACCAAGAAGCAGAGTGAGGAATCAGGAGGGAAAAATGGGGAAGGGGGAGCCGCGTGGGGCCCCATCCTGCTGGTGTGGCCCTGGGCAACTGAGACTCAGCCCTCCTGGGACGCCCAGCAGTCTGGTGTTATGTGCCTCAGCCTGGTCATGGCAGGTCACAGGGCGCCTTGGACACCCCTCCCTGCCCATCCCCAGGTGAGACTTGCCCACGGGCACCATCTTCCTGGCATGTGGTAACAGCTTTATGACCTCTGTGTATGGCAAGCAGCCCCCTTCATGGTCTGCAGGAAGCTCGCCCGAGGCAGTGCTGGGAGGACTGGCTGCCTGGCCATGCCGTGGCCTTTGTATCCCGCTCCAACCCCCACTGCACGTGTCCACACAGCAGGGAGCGACTGGTGTTGGCTATGATCAATTCTGCTATTACTATCGCCTGTTACAATCACAGCTAGTGAAGTGCTTGATACATTGGTAAATCAGCCTCATTCAACACCCCTCTGTCAGCAGTGTTAAGTTCTGTTTAACGAGCAGTTGCCTTTCTGAGCACGATGTTTCTAAATCTGAAAGCACCCTGCTCACTGCTCCAGCACGGTGGACCAACCCTTGGCTCTTCGGAACAGTGATGCATTGTAACCACTGACAGACATGTTAATCCCCGTCTAAAAGGAGAAAATGCCAACGTTGTCAAAGCCCTGTGACCTCTGTTAGCAACAGAGGCCCCGAGTACACAGCGGCCTCACGGTCATCGGCCTATACTCAGACATCGGCAGAGGGGGCATCTCAGAGGACCTTGGGAGGTCAGCCTCTTCCCAAAAACTCCCCAAAGAGTTGCCAGGCCCTGGGAGGATCCGCAGGCCACTGGGAACAGAGGAGAGTCACTCGTCCCCATGCATCACCTCATGCTTGTGAGAGGAGGGATGGCCTGCCTGTGCACTGGAATGATACGCACCATGGCCGAGCTTCCCCTTGAGTTGGACAGACATGCAGCGGCCGGGCCACTGACTCGGTGAAACTGAGATACCAGCTCTCCTGCAGTCATTTTCCTGGAAGACACACAGACCACACTGACCCCGTGGTGGGCACCAGGGCTGTGGACTAACACTACATTGTCTTGTGCAAGTTACTGTCACTCCGCCTCTCTCCTGTTCTAGCTCTGTGGGGGTCTTCTGGACACAAGTACGGTGAGTCTGTTGCCCCATTGGGCTGGGCCAGCTGATTACATGATGAGCATGTCTCGAACATCTGCCCAATGCCCAGCGCCGCCTTCATGCTGAGGAAGAGCCAGGCCCACACCAGATATATCCCTGCTTTTGGGAAACATAGTCTCCCAAGGAGTGACCCACGGTGGCCACAGAAGCTCTGCTCATGGCAGGGGTAGAGGGCATGGGAGGGTACCACAGGAAAGCCAGGGAAGGTCCCTCGAGATGACACCAACTGCTCACAGGAAGACTTAACGTGAATGGCACTCAGGGGTCTGCTGTTAGGGAGACAGAAAGGCATTCAAGGTCCTCCAGAAAGACCTCGAGTGACGAGGGTGGTGCAAAGCGGGGAAGCCAGGGCCATGGTCGCCCACCAGTGCCCCCACCACCACCCTCTCGAGCAGGCTGCTTCCTCCTCTCGGGCTGCCTGTGACTGTGAGGGATGCACCCATGTGGGACGGTGGCCTGTGGGAGAAGTCTTGGCTCCCCCAACACCACAAATAGTCCGGCCCCAGGTGGGGGATGTGCCAGGCTCCCAATGCCGGCATGGACTCCGTGGCCATGCAACTCTGGCCACTGACCGGGGTGGCAGAAGCCTGTAACTGCGAGAAAGTGGCTGGAAGGGCCCCTCCCAGAAGATGAGGGAATGGCAGTCCAGGAGAAGAGAGAGCGGCGGGCCGTGGCCAGCCCCCCTGCCTCCACGCACGTCACTCCCTCCCTGTGCCCCTTTTCTGGAAACTGCCCAGGTCCTCGTGGACCATGGAGGAAGATGGCCGTGCCAGGTCCAGGTGGGCGGGCGAGTGGGCGGGACAGGCCTGCCTGAGAGCAGCCTCCACCTGCTGGACGTACCAGGGCCGCACCCGGGCCTCTCTGCACTGCATTCCCTCCATCTGCAAAAGAGGAATCATGAATGTCCCTGTTCCTAAGACAACATGAGGGTCAGATGGTGTCAGCGAGGGGATGTGCAGGCCTGGCGCATCATGGGAACTGGTACTGTCATACCAGTCGCTGTGGCAAATCGTGTCCCGAGGAGGATGGGATGGACTGACCACCACCCTGTGTGACCCCTTCTGGAGAAGGACTTTGCAGACGCCAACGGGCCGCAGGCTCCACAGGCCCTGACCCGACAGACCAAGTCACCCAAGGGAAGATCTGCACAGGACAGCCCGCGTAGAGAGAGCCGTGAACAAAGATGCCCCACAGTCCATCGGAGGGGCCACCCACCCATACCTGGTTCTTGAGCTCCCAGAACCTGACAACGCGCTCCGGTAGTTGGGGCACCACCTCTTGGTGTGCCTTCCGTGCCCCTGCCGTCGGAGAGGCCTCCATGGAGGACAGGTTGCTGCACAGTGGAGGGGCCTCCATGGAGGTCAGATCACTACACGGCAGAGCGGTCTCCATGGAGGTCAATGCTGCATAGCAGGGCAAATGTGACCCTGTCCCATCCGGCAGCAAGGCAGCAGCAGGACTCGGCCTCGAAGGCACCGCATGCCGGCCTCAGCCACGTTTAGCACCTGCTGCTAAAGTGTCAGTGGCACAGCCGGGTCGTCCCACGAGTATCCTCACATGATGTTGGCACCCAGGACACTCAGTTAGGCCTCCACCTTTTCTTCAGTCTCCTCCGTGTCCTCCCGAGAAATAGGTTGTGTCTGTTTCTCCCCCCAGTAACCTGACCTGGCGTTCCTGACAGCCCACTCTGTGTCTGTTCCCCATCAGGTCACTGTGCTGTCCACACGGCTCCTGAGGCCCCTCGATGTCCCTGAGCTGCTGTTTGCCACCGACCGGCTGCACCCAGACCTCGGCATCTGAGAATCTGCTAGGAAGGGAAGCCTGCTGGCCAGAACGCCACAACTGCTGGTGTCACCTTCGAGACAGCCTCCAAGCCAGGGGCCTCCAAGCCAGCAACGGCTACATGGTGGGGTCTTGAGAACCCACAACAAGGTGCTCAACTTGGATGCTGTGATGCCTAAAAAAATGTGTTTTCTGTCTTTCCAAAGGGATCCAGCTGTCTTCAGCTGGCCAGATTGGTGGCCATTTCCACCAACAATTCCTCCCGTGAGCTCCTTCATTCCAAATAAAAGTCCTTGGCAAGTGCTGGTGACGAGTCTCTGGTGTGAGGTTGCTCAGGACGTTGTCTGTATCTAGAGCAATGAGCTGGGGAATGTGGTGTCATGACTGTGCCACTGGGGAGGGGACATGGCAGGTCGGGTCTGAGGCCTCCTGTCTCTCTCGCTCCAAACAGTCCTGAGAAGCCGGGGCGGGGGGGTGGCCAGGGCAGCGCTGGTGACCTGCATGTTGCCAGTCGTGGTTCCCCTCACCAAGGTTGTGCTGTCCTGGCTAGCTCACAGGGGGCTGCCAGGGCCAGGGACGGGGAACACAGGTTGACTAGGACTATCTGTGCCTAAAAGGTTTCCGCCCATGGAAGCCCCCAACACTGGGTCCCAGGGCATCCAGATTGTAGCAACTGCCTTGCAGACTTCATGGGTCTGAGTTTCCATTGAAATATAAAGCTTTCTTTCCTACAAGCTTAAACTCTCCCTCTGAGCATACAGAAACACCCAAACCATCTAGTGAAACGCGTAAGAACTCTGAGGAAGACACACTGCTTGGAACACGACCCATGCAGATGTCTAGTTGGCAGAAACTTCTGGCATTTCTTAGAGATATTTGTAATGAAAAGACCAAACTGAAAACCAGTTTCTGGTGTGGATTAACCAGGTGGAGGAAGCAAATACCTCCACTCTCCTGTGTCCTAACTCCATTCTCTAAAGATGCAGTTCCTTCTGCAGACCTGTGAGGCTAGGAGGACCCGAGGCCATCTCAGGGAGCCGCGGACCAGGCGTCCTCATCCCTGCCCATGTGTTCTCCGGGGACACCAGCTCCCTCCTGGTGCTAAAGCACAGGCGCCTGCCAGTGCCTGTTCGCTCTGCTGCTCTTGGGTCCTGGAGTTGGATAAGGAGGGAATGGTCAGCCTCCAAAAGAAATTCTCACGGTTACAGAGAGACCTGCTTTCCAAAGTAAAAGAATCAGAAGTAACCTGTCATGTGCCTCAAGCCTGTGTCCGTTCTTTCAGTCATTCATTCATTCATTGATTCTCAACTACTGAGTGGGTCCCTGCCTGTGCCGGACACTGTACCAGATTCCAGCCATTGTGGTGAACGAGGCAGCCTGTCCCTGATGCTGTATTCCTTGGAGTGACACCCTGGCCCAACACACTTCAGGGCAGGACAGCCAGAGGTCAGGAGCCTGTCCGAGCCCATCATTGGTTCTGAGCCCACCTCCTCCTGAGTTTAGTTGACCATAGAATTAGATCCTGATAGGACCCACCCTGCTGGGCTTGGTGAGCATCAAGGTTAAGAGCTGTCAAGCGCTAAGAGCACGGCCCATGAAGCACACAGGAGTCACTGTTGTTCAGTAACACACGTCTGAGGGAGGACATGCATCTCTGAGGGAACTTTCTCCACCATTGAAGTCAGCCACCAAGTAGCTGAATCTGACACTGACTCATTCACAAATCATACATGTGTCAGCCACCAGAGGTGACCTCCTGGGCTGAGCCAAGGGGATCCTGGTTCCCCTGTCTTAAGCCTAGGTGCGTGTATCCCACCTGGGGTGACTTCCTGGGCTGAGCCGAGGAGGGTCTTGGTTCCCCTCTCTCGGGCCTGGGTGCAAGTGTTCCCACCTGAGCGCCAGCAGATCAGAGCCAAAACAAGCATGTGGAAATGTCAGCCAGGCTCCCCAGAAATTGGCTCCCTCCGCCAACAGAGGTGCGACACTTGGTCTCGGCTGACGTCTGCCTTGGTGAACCTTGCCGGGGCCGCGTCCACAGACACCACAGGCCCAGCACTGCAGGGGGCTCTGTGGCCGGCAGCCATCCCAGGGGCTGGGGCACTGCAGGTGGCTGTGTAGCCACCCTCCACGCCACGGGGTCCCCATCGCAAGGAAGCCTACCGAGCTCCCCAAGACCACTTACTGATCTTACCCTTTTCAAGAAACTGCATCTCAGCATCAAACAGTCTGCCTTCCCGTTGGAGCTGAGAGACTCTGCCTCTGTTCTAAAAGGGATTTAGAAAGACAAACCAGATAAGGGGGTCTGCAGACCCCAATCCTGCCCTTTTCAGACTGAGCAGTGGAGATAGCGGGAACCTTCTGGAACCATCACCATCAGGGGGTCCAACCTGACAAGTTCCATCTTCCCTTTCAGCCAGTCCTGAGGGGCCTGAGCTGGGCAGGCCCGTTTCCCAGGGGTACAGGCGGGACCCTAGGTGACCACAACTCACGTGTGAGGCTCATGAGCTTGTTCATTTGCCCAGAAGACACATGTTCTCTCCCTCTTGCGGTGCAAGAGGAATGTCAAAATCCCACTCTTCACCAGAACAAGGGGCCCCTGGAGACAGCAGGATGGGGACACAGCTGGGGAAGGACAGGCTCCCGCGTGGCTCTGCAGAGAGGGATCAGCAGGACGTGGTAGTGCAGGTGGACCTGGCTGAAGTCCCGACCAAGAGAGCTGGGGCAGTGCTTCCCCATGTTAGGTCTCCCCCTTCCTTTTCTGTGGGAGACTTGGAATCATGGAGACGTGCGGCAGCGTCAGTTACTCCAGACACCTCCCACAGGGTCGCATGCAGGTGTAGAGTACACAGAAGCAGTCATCGTCCCACCCACGGCCCTGAGCAGGCCTTTAAACTCCCATTCTTCACCTTTAAGATGGAGTGATGTCATTACCATCCTCACGAGGGACAGGCTACGAGTGCCCACTGAGCCCTCTCCCTCTCGCCCCCATGCCTAGACACACATCCCTGCATCCCCTGCAGGGGACCAGGGGGTGCCACTATCCAGGGAAAAGGGCTGTTTCTTGTGCCAGGAGGTGGCAGGTCAAAAATGTCAGAACAAAACCAGGGATTGAAGGAGATTCTCTAATGATAACAACGAGCAACAGCAATAATCACAAAGCTAAAGTTAGAAGAGGAGAAACGCAGGCATTCTAGAACAAACAGGCAAGTCTTTTTCTCTGTCTCCCACTGTCTCTCTCTCTCATCTCTCCATCTGTCTCTGTCTCTTTCTCTCTCTCCATCTTTTTGTTTCTCTTTCTCCATCTCTGTGTCTCTCTCCATCTGTCTCTCTCTCTCTCTCTCCATCTCTTTTTCTGTTTCTCTTTCTCCATCTCTGTGTCTCTCTCCATCTCTCTTTGTCCGTCTCCGTCTCCATCTCTCCCTGCCCCCTCCCATGGCCTTGAACTACCCACTTTCCCCCTAGGGATGGACTGAAACTCTGAGATCCCTTCCAGCCTGTCCATCAGAGATGAGGTGGGAGGAAGGAGTGAGGAGGTGAGGGCCATGGTGAGGGCAGGGGCAGGTGGGGGAAGCTGCATAGCTCGGCAGGTGAACAGGGAGGCAGCCACGTGGCAATTAGGCTCTGGGCCCGCAGCACGCGCCCATGAGACTCACACCTGGAATCCCAGCCTGTGGGGAACCTTGGTCAGCACATGGGCACCAGCCTCTCATTGGGGATGTCGTCCACGCAAGAGGCAGCATGGAAATGAGAGTGGCCCCACAGAGACACCCATGTCACCCTTGAACGGGCAGTTGAGCCCAGGGACCTCTCGCCTGCCCACCCACCTCACCCCTTCCAGAGGCCCAGCTGCATGCCTGAGGGGCTGGCATCACCAGGAGCCTGGGGGTCAAGACATGTGCCCACCCCACAGGAACCCACCCATGGCCCAACTCACATGCAGCCCTGTGGCGCCTATGACCTGCTGTAAAGGAACAAGAACACCGAGTGCAGTCAGAAGTGGGGAAGCAGGTCCACTGCATGAACCACTTCCGGTCAGGCATGTCAGCACCCCAGCCCTCACAGGGCCATCCTAAGCTAAGTTGGTGTGTGAACGCACCACTCACAGGAATGCACAGGGTGACACTTTGACCGTGAAGACGGGGCTTCCCAGGTCCAGAGGAAGCAGCGAGGTCTGGTGGTGTGAGCTCCTATGTATGCAGAAAGGCCCCATGGGCCTGACTCCTGCACGGCCCCAGATCAGTACTTCCATGAGAAGAGTCTTCTAGAAGCAGCCTTCCCAGCAAAGAGGTTTGCCAAACAAAGTTTATATAAAGCAGCCATGATGGGCTTGAGGCTTTGCAGTGGGATGTGTGTCATCAACATCCTTCCAAGGCTCCCAGAGACCATGAAGGAAACATGACTGGTCCTCCTGGACGCAAGGCAACAAGTCACAGCACATATGCTCAGGCCATGGCCCCAGCCAGGCCATTCAACCCTTGCGCCTGCTTTCTCACCTGCAAAATGGAGCCTCGCTGGACTGTTGAGAGTCAGAGACAACCTAGAATGCGGGGGTCAACTCACATGCCCGTAATCAGAGAACACAGGTCACGCATTGTCTCAAGGGCAGGAGGTTAATACTTCAATACAGACCAAGACAGGTGCCTGCTCTCTTAAAATGAGTTTATTGTACATAAAATAAATTAATTACAGTGGAGGCCAAAGCTTGAGTGGCTTAAAGTGCATCTGTGTAGGGGACTGGGGGCAGTCCCATGCCAGCCACTTGCTGTGGGGCAGTGCTGGTGTCTCGGCCAGAGGCTCGGCCCGGCCCAGAGGCTGCCTGTGTCACTGCCATACACGAGTCACACCAAAACCAGCTGACACATTTTTGTTTTTCTGTACCTGATGCAACAGTTGTCAAAAAAAAAACCCCAAAAAACAAAGAACTCTACAGTCTCCCAATCAAAGTCTGAGGCTGAGGAGTCTGAGTTCCCAGCACTGACCACACACCCAGCTGAGCACACCCACCCCTGTCAGGAACACCCTGCACACCGTGAGTTCCCCGACTTCTGTGTGTGGAATGTTTTGGCCCATGTACTTGACCCTTTTGGGGGCAGGAACCTTTTCCTTCTTGTTCTTAAAGAAGTCTGGTTTCCTGCTGGTTAGAAAGGCATTCTGTAGGAATCGTGCCTGGGGCCAAATTGTGCTGATAAAAGCAATTCTTCCTCTTGGGGGAAACAGAAAAGAAAAGAAAAAAGGGGGCAGGCAAGCCCAGGACCCCCTGCCCTCCCATTCACAGCCACTCATCCTGCACTCGTGTATCCCATCACTTGTCAGTCCTATCAGGGTTTCCAGGAGGCCACAGCTAGCCCCACTCTCAAGGCAGAGTGTGTCTGCCCCGTCCAAGGAGAAGACGTGCATTCCCATCTGCGAGTGGCTGGTGGCTCCATCCAGCCACATCACCTCGGTCCCCTGCTCAGAGCCATGCCCTCTCTGCAGTAGTCCCACAGGCCTTTCTGGCCCAATCCCCACCAGCAGTGCTCGTCAGGCACGCAGGAAGGCCCATCCCAGGGCGCCCACCTCAGACAGAGGTGACGGTCCTCACTTTGGCAGACAGCGCCTGCTTGAACCTCCGCTTGAGGTCCTGCATGTTGGGCGACTTGGGCCTGGGGATGAGGGAGGCCCGCCGCTTCTCAGGCGTGCCAGGCGGCTGTCTGAGCCGCACCTCCTTGCACAGCGCGTGGAAGGCAGTGTAGACGTCGTGGCAATTCTCACTGACGGACACCGCGTAGAACGGGCAGCCCAGTACGCCAGCCAGCTGCAGCCCCAGTTGGGGGTCAACCTGCTTAGCGTGCAGCAGGTCGGCCTTGTTGGCCACAACAGCCACGGGCAGCTGGGTGCCCGGGCGCAGCTGCCGCACGTGCTGGTGCAGTCGGCTGGTGAGCTCGTAGCTCTTGGCGTCGGTGACGGAGAACACGATTACCACGGCGTCTGCCCAGCAGATAGAGCGGTCCAACTGCTCGCTGCAGCTCAGGCCATTCTCGTGGATCTGAAAACCAGGGCAGTAGGGGGTGGGGGGGTTTGAGGGCTGCCCAGTGGGGGAGTCCCCAACGCAGAAGAGCCCTGCATAGTGATGCCAGAAGAGTCCTATCCCCTCATTCAGTCCTCTTGACAGCATATTAGCCCAGCTGCATGTTAGCCGCCACGCTCAAGTAGAAAACTGACCTGCAGAGAACTCCACGCAGACTTTGGAGCTGCACAAAATGGGAAATTAGCTGGCTAGACAGTGAGTCTGGGAAGTAAAGATAGGGCTGGAAGCATTTAGACCTGGATAGCTGCCCAGTTTGGGGGGAAAAACCACTAGCACGGCTCTTTTGTCTGTAGAGTAACTTTCCAGGCACTACAGGCAACTCCAAGCATCTGGAGTCCGTATCTCCATGGCTGATTTTTAATGCTGAAGACACATGTGTATAAACTGAGCTTTTTAACCACAGCAAGGAAACCGCCAGTTCCCAGTGTGCTTGACTTGGTCTTCTCTGCCGGGCCGGCTCCTCCTGACCCTTAGCCAACTCTCCCAATTATCCAGGCTGAGCTTGCCAACAGTTAGATACACTGAGATGTCAGAAAATAGGTCACAGTCTAGACAGGACCCCCCATATTTCTCCCCTTCAGCAAGAAGGACTGTGAGGACAAGTGAACCATCCTCCTTCACCCAGGGCCCCAGAGCTTCTCACCTCAACACCTGGAGTGTCTTGAACCTGAATAGCCAGCGTTTCACCTTCTATCTGTACTTGTCTGGTATAGAGATTACCTATGAGGACACAGAAAAAGATGGTGTTCTTCTCTCTCGTATGACTTAAAACATTGTAAGATATGTTTCTTTAAGTTAGGGGAAAAAATGTAGCCTGCACCAGTGTACAACAGGAAGCTATAATTTAATTCTGTTCAATGGGCTAACAGATTTTTAAAAAAAAACAACTACAATTTTAAACCCATGTTAATAGATGTATTAAAACCAGGATGTTTGCAAGTTTTTGAAAACTTATTTATCTACACTTAAATGGAGTTTTCATTTTTAGAGCATTCGCTTGATGTGAGGTTTGTTTTATTCTAGCACTTTATTATTCTTTGTCCGTCAGTTAATGGCTTAGTGAACAAATATTGTTATTAAACACACAGCCAACATTATCACATAAAAATGTGACATGAAGACATTCAACTCTACATATTGCTCACTTCCCATAATCCCCTGCAGGCTCTGCCTGGAGTCTCCAGATTTAAGCAATTTAGAACAGAGGTGGATAGAAAGGCCCTAAGTCGTCCCAGTGCCTATTCTTTATCAGGGGGATTGAAATACCCGTCTTCTCACTTATTCGGAACTTCTTCATAACTTCTCAAATTCTCCCATCTAGCTATTTTTCTTTGTTAAGAAAAGAGAACTTTAGGTTTACAACTGCTGTCCTCTGGCCTCTGCTTTGAAAGGTCACCTCTGAAAGGCAGCCAGCCGAGAGGGAGGGGCGGGGAGGAGTGGGCCATCTTTTTTATGACTTTTGCAGGAGCATTGAAGGGCGAGGCCCTGGAGTACAAAGAGTGCCTCCCACGGGGTCCCCACAGCTAGAACATGCCACGGGGAAGACTTCCAGGCACTTGATAACATGATGAATGGGCTTGGAATGGAATGAGGCCAGATGGCAGCCAGGGAGGGGGGTGGAGGGCAGAGCTGGACACGGCAAGCCCTTCGCTCAGGCTGTCACCGCAGCAGTCTGCCTGGGACACAGGGATAGCAGGGCTTCGCACAGGACAGTGTCCTCCAGTGCATCTCCTCACCTACGTTTCTCTCATAGTCGCCGATGAATCGCTTGGTGAGGAAGCGGACCACCAGGGCTGCAGGGCAGAGACAAGAAGGGGAAGAGCTTGGCCCTGGACAGGGTAGGCCTCCACCCGCCCCCACCCCCAGCATGGACGGCCACCGAGTGAAATTCCTGCCTGTGGCTCACTGAGCCTTCTTCCAGATGAGGGAACGGGGGCATCATAAATTATGGCCCTGCCCAGTGGGGAGGGTCCCTTGGCCCACCCTCCCACCCACTGGGCCACACTTAACCTTCCAGCCAACTAGTCTTCCCAACCCTGAGACCTCCAGGAGGGAGTCGCAAACCCCACAGGCCCGATATCAGTGGTTCCAGGGGTGCCCGGAAAGTCGCCTGGCCACGCTGCACCCCGGCTTCCCTCTGTTGGAGCGGGGGTGAGGGCAACGAGCCGGGTCCCTCCGGAGGCAGCGGGTCACTGGGTGGGGGGAGGACGGCCCCATCTCCCCGCGTCCCGCCCGGAGTTGAGCCGCCCTCGCCCGCGCGGGGACTCACCGGTCTTGCCCACGCCGCTGGCGCCCACCACGGCGATCTTGACGAGGCGGCGGCCTGCGGCCCCCAGGCAGCCGTCGGCGCGCGGGGCGGGGGGCTCGGCCAGGGTGCACATGTGCTGAACCAGGCGCATCGCGCTCC
>NW_007023511.1:198557-229013 GCF_000164805.1 Carlito syrichta
GGCGGCGCGGCCCTGGCTCCTCCATTAGGGGCTCGGGTGCCAGGACCTGAGGGCGTCCTGCTGGTTCTTGCTGTAGTTTTCACACAGGCCCCGCCCACCCCGTAAAGTGTGGCATTTGACTTTGGGACGAGATCGCGTGGCGCATGTGACACTAGACCCGCGTCCCCTGACTCCTGTGGCCGGCGCCGGCTCACGTGGGCCCCCACGCGCGCGCACGGCGGGCGCCGGCACCGCCCGCCAGGAGAGAGTCGGGCCTTGATTGCGGAGCGCGTCGGAGCCTCGCTGCAGCCACGCCTCCTCCGAGGGCTGTGGCGAGCGCGCAGCGACCCCGGCGGCGACGTCTGTAGGGGCCGCGCCTGGTGCCCAAGAGGGCGGGCCCGGAAGCCCGAAGCTCCAGCCCCCCCAGGGAAGCGCGTCTCCGTGGCAGACCAAATACCTCCCGCAAGCAGTATTCTCTAGCTGGAACTGATGGTGGAATTTGTCGCCAGAGACTCAAGTTAACCCCACCACCGCCATTCAAGGCCCTCTCCCTCCTACCCTTTCATCCCTGTGGGCCCCCGAATGTCCCAGAGGCTTTTATGCTGGGGTATGACCACAAAAGGTGACTCTGTGTCCACACCCACAAACAAACTCCCTTATAAACAAACTCCCTTATCTGCAGATGTCACACATACACCCCCTCCACCCGGGACTTAATCGACCCAGCATTGAACAGAAATTATGATTCTGGCCCAGTTCAGACCCGGATGAACCCTCTTGTCTATAAGCATTTAGGTGTTTGCAGGAACCCAAGGGGAAACAAAACATCATCTCAAGCTGCATTAGCAGCAAGGCTTCTGGGAGGGGCAACATAATTAGCCAGACACACAGCCTGAGACACATCAGAAAGGCTGATTTCTGGGGAGATTGCTGAAATGAAATACATTCAGTCATCTGAGTCAGAAAAAGCATTTTCAGTATGCACCATGTCTTTTTCTGCATAGTTTAAATCAGACTAGAATGTTGTTTTCTTAAAATGAAACTTAGCAAGACTCTAATTACAGGTAACCATGGACTTCTTAAATCCCTCCCCTCCCCCCCCGAAAAAGCCTACAATTTTGTCATGCCTACATGGTAAACTATTGATGAAGTTTAAAGGAATTGTTGAACTGCTTTTGACACACATACACACATGCACGCACACACACAACACAAGTTGTCACAGGAAATTATGCTTTGATTCATTTCAGCTTTTTGGGCTTGAATCCTATTAACATAAGCCTGTACCAAGCCTGTGATTTTTCTGTCTGCAGCACAAAGCCTGAATTTGGTAGTCTTATTTTAGGTCTAAAGGATCTGGCTATGCATTAAGAACACAGAGAAGACAGAAACAAGGGAAAGATGGAGGGAAAAAATGTGATTCAGATTCCAGACATGGAGCATGTAGCCTGTCCCTCTGCCCCTATCCCAGGTGGGAACATTGAGTTCCCCTTCTTGGAAATTCATAGAATTTAACAAGAGGAGGGTAGAAGAAGCGATGATAATAGAATGAGTGCTTGTTTCATTCCAGCTTGTAGGCAAGGGGTTAACATTTTAAAAATCTCACTTTATGACTGGGTGCAGTGGGACTTTGGTGCTCAGAAGACGTCTGTGGACTGCAAGGAGAGAACAGTGAGCAAACTAGTTCAGGGCGGTCATTCCTGCGGGTGGTCAGAGAGAGCCCAGCGCTCCTAGGGAGGAGCACACATGCTGAGGAAGAGCCCAGGGCCTACTGTGGCCTCCCTCCCTCGCTCCATGTCGTGTGCCCAAGGGAGCCAGATGGGGCTGCCCTGAGTCGGCTTCCCTGAACACCCGGGCCTGGGGTGAGAACCAGACTGCATTTTTGAGACTTGCATCAACTCTCCTGTTAGGATCCAATGGACAATCTTAGGTTATGCTAAGCAAAAAAAGTATGGTGCAGGAAACTGCACCTTCCGATGTCGCTGGCAAGGCTAGGGCAGCAGGCTTGGGCTGGGCCCAGGAACCGGCCTCTTCTTCCATTTCAGGGCTCAGAGGCCACTCCCTGCTGGCCTCAAAACCCACCCAGCTGGAGCCTGGGCCCTGGGTACCAGAGAGATTCTCCCCAACTATGCCTGCAACAGAGAGACGCCTTCTGAGGAGAAGGCCACAGACAGGGAGAGGACAGGAGGATCCCGCAGACAGAGGTGGAGCCTGGAGTGACAAGCCACAGGCCAAGGGATACTAGAGCCACAAGAAGCTGGAAGAGGTGGGGAGGACGCTCCGCCTTAGTGTTCTGGTGGTGCGTGGCCCTGCCAACCTTTGGTTTCAGATTCCTGGCCTCCAGATCTGTAAGAGGATAAATTTTGGTTGTTTTAAGACAGAAAGAGAGAGGAATGGGGGAAGGGAGAAAAGAGAGAAAAGCGAGAGAGAGAGAGAGAGAGAGAGAGAGAGAGAGAGAGAGAGAGAGAGAGAGAGAGAGAAGGGAGGGAGGGAGGATGGAAGGAAAGATACCCTCCTCCTTGCTTCTGCCTCTCCAGTCTTCTCCAAGAACATCTAATTTCCAGGTGCAGCTGGGTGTGGGACCAGTGGGTGCACTTGGGGTCTGGGCTCGCTCTGCTGTAAGAGTGAGAAGGACAGCAGACATGGGAGTGTGGCTTCCGTGTCCGTGCAGAAGACAGTATGGAATAAGAGATTTTAACATTCAGTCCTAAAAATTGCAGAGAGCCATGACTCTGAAACAGCCCCTGGATTAAAGGTGCTGCCTATTTTCAGAGGCCAGTGAGTATGGGAACAGGGACAGGACAGACACAACCAGGCTCAACAGAGGGCTGGCATTCAGTGGCCCTGCAGGGTGTGTTAGGCATCTTGCAGGCCTGGCATTCCCTAGGCAGAGAGCTATGCTAGTATACAGTTGGTGCTCAATGACTGTTTTGACTTTATATCTTTGAGTCAAGGTCACACTCTGTCACCCAGGCTGGAGTGCAGGAGCCTCAATATAGCCTCAGCCTCCCAGGCTCAGGCAATCCTCCCACCCCAGCCTCCCGAGTCGTTGGGACTATAGATGCACACCACTATGCTCAGTTCATTTGTTAATCTTCCTTTTTTTTTTTTTTTTAAGAGATGAGGTCTTGCCATGTTGACCAAGCTAGTCTCTAACCTGTGGGTTCAGGCAATCCTCTCACCTCTGTATTGTTGATCTTTTGTAGAGATGAGGTTTCACCATGTTGCCCAGGCTGACCTCAAACTCCCGGTCTCAAGCCATCCTCTTGCCTTGGCTTCCCAAAGTGCTCAGATTACAGGCGTGAGGGGGGATTGTTCCGTGGTTAACTGTCAACTTTTCTGTAGTTGAGACTGGGTTAAAAGACAGCCAGAATCACTAGATTCAAAAGGCGGAGCGGGTGGGGAGGCAGACTGGAATTTATTTAAGTAAAACACACACACCCCTCCTACCACTAGAAACACAGCCCCTTGACTAGAGCACTTTAACTTTAAGGAAAGTGACATCTTTAAGTTCCAGGAGGCAAGGATGGGCCTGGCTGGGCCTCCCTCCCCTCCCACATACCTTGGATGGTTTCCATGGCAGCAAAGTGGCCCCAGCCCCCTCCACCCTGGAGGAAAGAAGCCCCAGTGTTCTACAATTGTATTCCCTGCCTTTTGGCGATATTATCACTCTGGATCTGGAAGCTTTCCCTCACCCTACTTCTCTGTTTCAATGTAGCATGTAAGAGAAAGGGTGGAAGTAATTCTCTTTTTTATTTAAGGCAAAACCTGAGATCTGCTTCTCCTCCTGGTGATTTGGGTCTTAATACCCCTCGTTGTTTTTCTGGGAACATAAAACACCCATACGATAAGCAGTCTCCTGACAATAGCTCAGAACACACCCAAGCTTTCAACACTGCCTGGAACAGGGAGTCAATTTCCACCGTGTTTAAACTGGACATAAAATTTCCCCCATGTTTTAACTGGAGAAGCCTTGGGCCGTTTCCCCGAAGCCTTTGGGCCGTGGAACCACATGGGAAACGTGTCATTACTCAGTATTCATGGAGCCTGCTAGACGCTCCCTTGGTTAAAGGAGTCTGGGGGTACGGTGAGTGGGAGCGCAGTGTCCTTGGGGTCTTCTTCTTCTGTTCTCCAGCGGGAGGAATCCTGTGGGCAAGTCTGCCTGCCCTTCTCCCTCTAAGCCCTCGTTCGTTAGAAGATAAAGGCGCAGAAATACACGGGCCTTGGTCTTGGTCCCACAGAGGCAAGTGCTCTCGGGACACCTGACACAATTCTGTGGTCGGAAGGCTCCACAAACAAGGGTCCCCAGAGACTCCACGAGCAGAGGGCCCCAGAGACCCCAGAAGCCCACCACCTCATAGCAGAGTCCTGGGGCTTCTGATCCCCGAGGAGATCAGACACACAGAATATTTGCCCTCAACCAACCCGAGACGCAGGACAGGCCACTGGAGGATGCAGGATGCAGAGAAGGCAGCGTCCTTTCCCCAGAGTGTCCCCTCCCCAATGTCCCCTCTCCAATATGTCCTCCCCCAGAGCATTCCCTCCCCAGTGTCCCCTCTCCAAAGTGTCCTCCCCCAGAGTGGCCACTCCCAAAGCATCCCTTCCCCAAAGCACCCCCTCCCTAAAGTGTTCCCTCCTCAAAGTGTCCCCTCTCCAATGTGTCCACCCCCAAAATGTCCACCCCCAGAGCGTCTCTTCCCCAAAGCCTCAGCTCCTTGGAAAAGGTACTAAGCTAACAGGAAGCCAAAGCATTCCATAAATCCCCAGCCAAGATGCAGAGGAAGAACAAGCACCCCCCTCACTCCCCACTAAGTCTCCCTGTGAGGTAGAAGGGAAGCCCTGTGGGGCCACAGCCCCAGGGTATCTTGCTTTGTCTGGCTGGAAAGTCACAGTAGCCACCACATACTGTCCAGGCTGTTCAGTGCCACTGCCGCAGGCCCTGAGATGGTGCCTTAAACATGCCCGGCCATTGTGTGCGTGGAAGAAACTGCCCCCAAGTCAGCAGGGGCCTTTCAGTCACTTGGCTGGTGAAGTCTCAGAGGGAGGCTAGTGAAGATGAGGGTGGAGAATGGTAGAGTCACGGGTGAAGGCTGATGCAGTTACAGGTGGAGGCTATTGCAGTTGTGGGTGGAGGCCAGTGTAGTCGTGGGTGGAGGCTAGTGCCGTTGCGGGTAGAGTGTGGTCATTCTTTACACAATGAGAAGCCCACTCACCACCAGAGGCGTTTGTATTATGACAGGTGTTTACGAATGTCCAGGGTTTTCCCCAAGATATTCACGTTGCTAATGCTTTTCCTTCTGATCAAAAAAGAAAATTGTTGGGGGAGGGGGAGCGAGCATGACCCAGTGGTGTTAGGAAGCCACCATGGACCCGGAGACCACTTGATCCAACAAGGGGAGGGGTTTCTGTATAAAGAAGCAGCTTGGGTCCACGACAGATGTCCTCGTCATCACAGATCTCGCTCCAGGGTGGTGAGGCTGGTATGCGGGATTCTCTGCAGGAGGCGCTGAAGCCAGCTGTTAATTGACTTTAATTCATCTGGAATGTGCCACTTCCCACTCCAGGGGCCTGCGTGTCGCAAGATAGAAAACCCCTGGGTCGCAGAAGTTGACCCTAACCAACTCCAAGAGCAGAGAATGACAGCAGAGTGAGCTACTTTGCCAAGTGTGTCCCCATGCGAAACGGGACATATATGTAGCTCAGTGATACACAAGTCACAGCGGATTTTTTGCCACACAATAGGCGACTGCCACACAATAGGAGACTGCCACACAATAGGAGACTCTTAACGTGAAATTGCCTGGGAAGTTGCAAAGGTCGAACACTCCATGGGCTTCACAGTGAGGGCGGGTGGGGGTTAGTTTCCTGCCTGGGTTGGCCTTTAGTCAGTCATTGGGAGGGGGAGGGGTGTGTTCACAGCTTCATCAGACCATCCCCTAGTCCTCATGCCTGGGCCTCCATGAGGGGACAGAAAGGACATGCGATGCCAGTCTTGCATTCCTTTGCCAAAACACGTGACCAGCCGAGGGCCCAGGCTCTTATTCCTCTGACTCCACCCTTTCTTCTCTCCATTCTCCCTCTCCTTCCTGGACCCTTTCCTCTTTTCCTGCTCAGAGGAGCGAGCACCACATTACCAGCCAGACCCCATGTGACTTTAGGGTGAAATGCAGCTGGCCCCGGGGGTGAGCGCCGCCAGCCCTGCGGCATTGAGGACAGCACCCACCCATGGCCCTGCCCAGCAACAGGCCCCTGAAGGCTCTTGACGCTCTGGCCCAGCTGTAGGACACTCTGTACTCTCCCCATGACAAAATTCCCTGACCCGTAAGGAGACCTCTTTAGAGGCTGGCTGGTCTCCCTCTCCCTCACCCTCCTTCCGGGTCACACACAGGCCAGCACCGCCTGAACACGTGGCTGGAGACATCTGTGTACTTCTCACCACTTGACACATGGTGTTGTCTGGTCCTATGTTCCCTCCAGAATGTGAGCGCCATGACGGTGGAGACTTTGTTCTGTTTGCTGCTCTGTCCCTGGGACCTAGAAGCAGGCTCAGCACACAGCACACGTACGCTCAACAAGGGCTGAATGAATGCTTGAGTGGATGAATGAATCATGCATGAATGAATGGATGGATGGATCTGTGCATTTCATGTGCGTGGTGAAAGAGCCCGAAGGGGCTGGAACTGTGGATGCAGATGAGCTGAGGAGCCAGGGCTGGAGGGACAAGGGCGAGGTAGGGAAACAGAGGTGCTCTGCAGACCAGGCAGCTCTCAGTTGGCCCTGTCTTGCTCCGTGGAGGGAGGACGAGGCTGAAGGATGCAGTAGAAGGCTTGAGACTGGGGTAGCTGCAACGTGGACAGGTGGTGGCCGGCCTGAGACTCAGGGGACCAGAACTCAGGTCACGCCCAGAATGGGAGTGGGTCAGGTACGGTGGGAGGAGGGCAGGATGGGCGGCCGTGTCACTGAAGATGCTCAAGCAAGGACCACAGGACCGGCCAGCACACAAGGGCAGGTGTCAAGGGCAGGTGTTGAGGCAGAAGAAGGAGTGGCAGGACAGCAGGTGGCCTCAGGGGCAAGTGGGCATTTACCCAGGAAGGCGACTGGCTGATTGAGTGATGGGAATCGAGTCGAGAATATTTGGGTGCTCACCTGGAGGGTGATAGTGAGCCACCCCAGCTCCCCAGCCAGGCCATGACACATGCCGTGTCGGCGGCACCAGGAGCATGTGGCGTGGATGGCTGTGCCATGTGGAGGCTCCAGGCAAGGACTGCACGTACCCCTGCCTCTGTACCCTGGGCTCCCAGCACCTGCCCAGCAGAGCCATCCCTCCCTGAACGGCTGGCAAGTGATAGAGCAGGCTCTGTGCAAGGGCTGCTGATGTGGGTCTCTGCATTGCCATCTGTTGGGGAGGTCCCTCCTGGGTCTTCAGGAACTCCCATGGCCCCCCGCCCCCCTGGGGACAGGAATGCCAACTGAGCACACACCACATCCTGGGCACCGTGCTCAGTGCTCTGTGCATATAGACACATGTAACTGTCATGCCACACATGGGGCAAGGCCAAGTCAGCTGCCATCCCAAGCACAGGTGGGAGTCTGGCCCCGAGCCGTGGGGCTGTGTGCTCACAATGACATAGAAGGGCATGGCTGCTGGGACCTCCGACCCCACCTACTGCTCCTCAGTGGCCTCCACTGTTCAGATCCCAGGCCCTTATCTCCCTAGAATCATTCCTGCCGCTCACAGGTGGACAAGGTTTGCACTCGGGGTGGAATGTGAGGAATGCAGGGATGGAGTTGTACAAAAGGTTGGAGACATGTGCTGTGTGTGCACACATGAATGTGTGCATGCTGCTTGCATATGCATGTGTGGTGTGTGTGATGTGTGGTGTGTGCATGTGTTGTATGTGTGCATGTGTGTATGTGTGGTGTGTGTGTGTGTGTGTGTGTGTGTGTGTGTGTGTGTGTGTGTGTGTGTGTGTGGTGGTGGTAGGGTCTGTGGTTTTGTTTCTTTTCTTTTCTTCTTTTTTTTTTTTGAGTTGAAGCCTCACTCTGTCACCCAGTCTGGGCTACAGTGGCACGCTCATGGGGTGCAGTGGCACAATCCTTCTGCCTCAGTCTTCCAAGTAGCTGGAACCAAGACATGTGCAACCACGCCCAGCTAATTTTTGTATTTACTGTAGAGGCAAAATCTTGCCAAGTTGCCTAGGCTGGTCTTGAACCCATGGGCTCAGGCAATCCTCTCACCTTGGCCTCCCAAAGGATGACAGGCGTGAGCCACTGTGCCCGGCCAAGGGGCTGCTGTGGTTAAAAAACAACTCATAGATGCGTGGATCACAACTCAAAACTGGAACTTGCCCATGACGTGACCCTGCCAATGTAGAGGAAGAACACGGAAAACTTAGGCCTGGTCTTTTGGAAAAGCAACTCCTGGGACAAGCCTCTCACCAACTCAGGGCAGAGGAGGAGGAGCACACCCCTTCTCGGACTGACGCATCCTGCCCACCACCTCTCCACTTTGCCAGAAGCCCCAAGGCCTGAGCAAGAAGCTACCCAGCATGGAGTCTGCAGAGTGGAGGCCCAGCACAGCACCAGGACCTGAGAAAGTGGCCTCCTCCGGCCTCTAAGCCCCTGCTGTCTCCACCTCTGTCCTGCTGCGTAACCGGCCCCATTCAGGACGGGAAGAAAGCTTCACCACGGGGCGCACTCAGTGACGCATGTGCAGGACACCGTGGCTGTTGATGAATGCCACGCTCCCTCCAAGGCTTTCGTCATCACCAGCCCTTGGATTGTTCGCAGGCCCCACCCAGGGGAGAATTGTCTCAGGCAGAAAATCCATTCTTCTCCCTCAGCAAATACGCACCTTCATTGTCCACATCTGCGTGATGCTGAGAAGCTGGAGACGTTGATGCTTTTCCAAATGTAAGAAAAGAAATTTTCCCAGGAGGCTACCCAGAAATGCGAATTGTGTAACTGAGGGAGGGTTGGTCACATGTACTTGTCTAGGTCAACGTGTGCGCATGGACCAACACAAGGGTCACAGAGGTGCTGTAGCAAGAACTGATCCTTCTTTGGGGAAGCTGTGGTCTCCAGAGGAAGGAAAGTCTATGGGGGGGACAGTGAGTGATACATCACAGCCCAGACAAATAATGTCGAGTTGCATTTCAGGAGCAAGAGGCTGGCCCAGTGTGCCGGAGTGGCTGTTGGAAGCATCTGGGGGAGCCGGGAGTGGGGGTGGCCATGCCAGATGTGTGAGGCTCGTTGGGAGCATTGAGGGAGGGTCCAAGGGCTCATGCAGAGGCTGAAGAGGACAGAGTGGGACTTGGTTGGATGGTTAGGTACCATGGGTCACAGGAAGGCAGGCAGGGACTCGAGACTTGGTACGGGCTGGCACCCGAACTCAGGGAACCCCACAGTTCCAAGAGACGAGGCACTCTCACAACAGCCAGCTACCCACCCTGGGGCCCACCAGCAAGCGGCATGCTTAGAACTGCTGAGACCAGAGGCTGGAAGGACCGAGGGATTTAAATTTAAAAGAAGAAACATCAGGTTCGTGGCTACATCAGAAATGGCCACAGTTAAAGTCGGCCATTGAGCAGTGGTCCACTCTGATGTTTGTTTTTCTCTGAAAAACAAGCTACAGGCCGGGTTCAGTGGCTCAGCCTGTAATCCCAGCACTCTGGAAGGCTGAGGCAAGTGGATTGCCTGAGCCCGCGGGTTCGAGACAACTTGGCGAGGCCTCGTCTCTAAAATAAATTTAAAAATTAGCCAGGCATGGTAGCGCGCACCTGTAGTTCTGGCTACTTAAAGGCTGAGGCAGAAGGATCACTGGACCCAGCAGGTCAATGCTGGGGTGGCCGTGAGCATGCCACTGTACTCCAGCCTGGGCGATGGATTGAGACTCCAACTCAAAAAAAAAAAAACAAGCTACAACCATGGAGACTGGTGCCTTGACATTCCCAGGGCAGAAGCCACCCGTGGGCTCGAGCAAGAGAGACAAGATGGGGATGGGGGGAGGTCAGTCCGGGTAGCCACAATTCTTTGTGTTGTGTGTGTACATGTTTGTGTGTGTACATAATTGTGTGTGTGTGTGTGTGTGTGTGTGTGTGTGTGTGTGTGTATGTATGTGTGTGTGTATGTTAGTAGGGGTGCAGACCTAAAGGGTGAGGCCAATCCTAGCAGCCACGATTCTAGAGGAAGACGGTGAAGGCCAGAGCTCTGAAGACTGACTGGCGAGCAGAACTTGTCCAGAAGCTGGAGGAAGCCACCAGGTCACCTACGTGGAGGGCCAATGGGGACAAGGGCTCTCTTGGAGGCCGACGCCGGCTAGACCACGTCTATGCGGTGCCTGTTCCACGTCTGGTACATGTTAGGAAAAGGCAAACTAGGACAGTGAAGAGGCAAGCCTGGAGAGGAAGTCGAAGCTTGCCAGCCAGGATTCCACTCATTCATTCATTCATTCATTCATTCATCAGCAAGAGAGAGTGCGTGAGGTCCCTGAGTTGCCCAGAGCCAGGACTCCCGGCTCACATGGTCTCCCATGTAAAGGGCGCCTCTGGATCCCGTGTAGGGCATGGACAGTTTTTTGGGCTGTGCTGTGGGTGGCCCGGTCTGCATGCCTAGGGTATGCCCAGGCACTGCTGTGGGTGCAGAGGAAAACATGTCAGGGGTGAGGCCAGGAACAGGAAGCAACCAGCCAGCCGAGGCTGGAGGCTGGGAGGGCATAGAAAAGGCGAGGCATGTGGGCACCAGTCCCAAAACATACCACCAGATCCCAGGGGCTACCCCTCCTCATGCCCACCCACTCCTGTCCTTGCGTTTAGAATAGATGTGAAGAGGCCATGCGTGGTGTCTCACATCCGCAATCCCAGCACTTCGGGAGGCCGATGGGGGAAGGATCACTTGAGACCAGCCTGGGCAACATGGGGAGACCTCAATTCTACAAAAAAGATAATAAAAATTAGCTGGGTGTGGTGGTGCATGCCTGTTGCCCCAGTTACTTGGGAGGCTGAGGTGGGAGGATCGTCAGAGCTCAGGAGGTCAAGGCTGTGGTGAGCCGTGAGCATGCCTCTGCACTCCAGGCTGGGCGACCCAGTGAGACTCCAACTCAAAAATAAAAATAAAAATAAATAAGCATCAGAAGAGCTGACTGTGGCTCTTCCTACAGAGAGGTGAAATTACAATCGCCTGTAGACACATGTGGGTGTGCGAAGGCTCCTCTCGAAGGTGCCAGGTGGGCTGCCTCCCATCTGTGACGAAAACCCCACTCTTTCTGGAGTCAGACCAGACATCTGAAATGGCAGGAAGTAGACTTCTCAAGCCTGTGCTGCAGAAGAGACAAGACACGGCTTTGTCCCCTCAAGAGGGCCAGTGGCAGAGAGTAGTTTCAACCTGCGATGGCACCTTTCCCTCTGTTTCATGCGACACTCAAGTGACAGGTGGAGTACTAGGCGTTTAAGGACTGCCTTGCCCCTACTTTCTGCAAAGCCTCAGCATTTCCCTTTCGCTGGCTGCAGGGTGTCCTGAACATGAGCCTGACTGTCACAGCCTGGCACCTGGAGAGCTCAGGGATGCACTGGGGAAGTCGAGACAAACGTCACACTGACGGCTGATCTGGTATCAAGCTGGACTTGATGTTGGCAGCTGTCTAATTGCTTGGAAATTTGGAAAGATGTTTCCCTAGTAAGGGAGTCAACAGTGTCCTTCTGCTGTGGCTGTCCCCCTCACACCAAATCCCTCAGGCCTGGGTCATTGTTCGAGATGGTGTCAGCAAAGGCATCATCCTTCGACGCTCAAGACTACTTCACGGTGCCTTCTGCCCATAGGGAGGGACCCGTCTCTGCTCAGGGGTGAGGGAGAAGGCCAGATGGCATGGGCTTGCCCTATCATCAGACTCGCTGGTTTCTAGGGAGGACTGGGAAGGAGCTTTTTTCAATTAGCCAAGATACTTCCCGGGAAATAAATGAACCCAACTCAAACTGGCCTAAGGATCAGAAGAAAATGGTTGGCTTTGTTTAGCGGGAACATCTAAAGGTGGACTTGGCAGGTTTAGGATGTCCGTCACACAGGATGGACAGAGGGTGGACCTCACATGATGGACATCAAACAGGCAGACACAGGGTAACATCACAGGATGAATATCACACAGGTGGGCCCAGGACAGACAGAGGGTGGACATCACAGAATGGACATCACACAGATGGACACAGGATGAACAGAAGGTGGACACAGGATAGCATCACAGGATGCACATGACACAGGTGAACATAGGATGGACACAGGGTGGACATCACACTGGTGCACACAGGATGGACAGAGGGTGGACACAGTGTGAACACCACAGGATGGAGATCACAGAATGGACATCACAAGGTGGATACAGACAGACACAGAATGGACATCACAGAATGGACACAGGATGGACAGAGGGTAGACACCACAGGATGTACATCACATGGTGCACACAGAATGTCTATGGACTCCTGACACATCCACAGGCCCATGAGTCTCAGGCCCTGCCTGGCTTCGTTCCCTGGTGGGCTCTGGAAGTCCTGGAAGTTCCGCTAGTTGGCCTCACAGCTAGAGGCTCTCAGCTGTAAGCTGTGAAGACCCCAGGAGAGATGGTTCCCCACCATGTGGTGGCATGGTGGAGATCTCTTCCGTCTGCCTGGCATTTGCCATCTCCTGTGTACAGCCGTCCTGTCCTCACTCCTAACCCAGGCAATCCATGGGGCCGACCTGGGTGCTCTGCTCCAGAGTGCTGTCCTTGCAGTCTCCTTGCCACAGAAGCGGCTGGTGAGACACAGGAGGAATCTGAGGGAGTTTTTGGAAAGTACCTTCCAGCTAGAAAAAGAAACACCATTTTATTCCTTTCTGTAGGGAACTGGTGTGAGGACGAGACGCCTGGCACTGTGGCAGCCACCTTGTGACAATCAGGACAGGAAGCCAGCTCATGGCCACACACAAGCCTGGTTTTTTATTGGTAGCTCTGAGTCAGTGAGGATGAAAACATGGAAGTCACCCCCTCCTGGACACAAATAGTCATCAATGTCCTTTCATTATAAGTAACTGCCACCAAGAGCAAGTCAAACCAGCACAGCCTCTGGTTTCCATTTGAATCTGAGGACCAAGGTTGTCATTCACAAAACAGAGACCAGCGGGGAATGACAAGTATGGCCGCCTTGGATGGGTCCTCCTGCCTCTGCACTTCAGGTCTCTCTGCCTTGAAAAGACTGTTGGGCTGGACGTTCCTCAGGCCTCTTGTGGCTCCGAGTTCCCCTGACTCTGTGACTCCCTCTGAACCAGGCCTGTCTGGGGTGTGGAGTACATGGGATCTAACAGAAAGAAGGGACCCAAGGGGTGGCCTGGGTTACAAGCAGCCCTTTCAGAGGCCTCAGCCTGACATCACGCTGTGAAACTGGCTTAGGGGCTGAGCACTGCTTGACTGAGTCTACAAATCTGTTTAGACCAGGGGTAAGACAAAATTTTCATCAGCACAAAACCTGAGTGATCACAATGAGAACCGGAGAGACCTGGCCACCAGCAAAGCCAAGTGGACATGGGATGGACATCACAGGATGAACACAGGGTGAACACAAGATGGGCATCACACAGGATAGACACCATGCAGGGTGGACATGGGACAGACACCACAGGGTGGACATAGGATGGACAGCATATTATGGACAGAGGGTAGACACAGGATGGACATCACAGGATGGACACAGGACAGACATCACAGGATGGACACATGGTAGACATCAGCAAGGTGGATATTACACAGGGTGGACAAAGGGTGGACATCACACAAGGTGGATACCGGGTGGACATCACACAGGGTAGTCAGAGGATGGACACAGGAAGGACATCACAGTATGGACACATGGTGGACATCATGCAGGGTGGGCATCACACAGGGTAGACTCAGGATGGACATTACACAGAGTGGACATCACTCAGTATAGTCACAGGATGACAGGGTGGACATCACAGGATGGACACAGGGTGGACATCACATGGTGGACATCACACAGGGTGGACATGGGGTGGACACAGGGTGGACATCAGTCCTGGCTGACATGCAGCCTCCCTGTCACTCCTGCCCTCTGCCCCCACCAAAGTTTCTTTTCCAGCATTAAGTTCTTCTGCCTCCACTGAGCTGCCACTGCTGCCCTGAGCCCCAGAGTCACCTTGGCCCCGTGGTTTGCAAAAGTGTAACCTCCACCACCAGAAGAACCCGTGTTTCCACCTGGAACATTGTGGTCCTTTTCTGAAACAGAACATGGAGGTTACTTTTCGTGATTGCCACAGCGTCGTGTTTCCTATTACCCGTCATCCCACACCCACTCACCCCCACAGCCACGAACCTCCACCACAGCTGCCACCAGAACTCCAGAACCACTAACATGTCTTCCATTCAGTAGAGTGGACTCCCTCGAACCCAAGTCTCAGCCACCATGGAAAAGCCCACATGGGCTGGATAAAGCACTGGCCATCCCCAGGCCAGACAATGGCCCTTCACACAGTGGTACTTCTGTGGCCATTCACAGTATGGTCTTTCTGAACAATCATAGCCAGAGTCATGGTCACTGAGGTAACCCAAACTACACCTCTCTCGTGACCTTAATCACTTTGATTCTTTCCTTCTTTTTTGTGAGTTGGGGTCTCACTCTGTCTCCCACCCATGGACCCATGTGAGCCACGACTCAGACACTCTTCTCCATGAGACCTCGGGTCCCAGGGTCTCCTCACCTGCCTCCTGCCCTCCTAGACCTCAGGCCTGGGACCTCCTCACCTGCCTTCTGCCCTCCTGGACCTACAGCCTCCTCACCTGCCTCCTGCTCTCCTACCTGGTCAGCAAACCCCAGCCAGGAGCCCAGCTACAGAAGACTCATGATAGCAGAGGGAAGCCAGGCAGGATGGGGGTGGGGAGCCGCACACTCCTCTCCCTTGCTCAGCTGGGAATGGCCCATGTGAGGAGGACATGGAAGCTCTGAAGGTCCGTGGGCCGAGGGCTGAGAGTCAGCTGGACGTGTGTCTGGAGCTGGCTCTCACAGCTGAACGGGACTTCACAGAACGTGGGCTAAGATTCCACGCAGCTGCGTGTGACAGGTGTGGGGGGCTGCTCCAGGCTGCCGTGGCTGATGGTCACAGCGACTGCGCAGCATTGTCAGAGTCTGGGTCCATCAGAGGACCATTGGCTCCTGTTCCAGGGATGCTATTTTGGATAAGTCACTGAGTCTGTCAGAAGCTGTGTCTTCATCTGCAGAACAGGAGGACTTGAGCTACTGCCTCATGAACCGGCGAGCGGGCCCTGCCCGTGTGCAGACCGTGCCTTGCAACAGCCTGTACAATGCACCTGTTTTGTTCAGGACTAGTGTAGTAATGTCAGGCATACAGTGGAACTCAATAATTGTTGTTGAATTGATGATAATTAATTGTTGCCACTATTACAGCTGCCACAAAGCTCCCATGCACTTCCCTGCCTAGCACCCGGGAAGAGCTTGGCTTCTCTGACTCACCTTTATTTTTGGGCAACCCACTGCCCAATTTGAAGGGAACTGGGGAGCAATTGTCAATAGCGCCTGATGGAGGGCCCACCAGAGCCCGGGACCACCCCTCCACCAGACCAGACACTGCTAATGGCTTTTGTTCCTTTGCCAAATTCTCCCGTCCAGCCTCCTCCAGGAAGAAAGAAGACGGCACCAGGTCCTTCAGCAGCGCCTTGGAAGAGGAATGGGGAAGAGCCAGGAGGCCCTGGGGTGTCCTTCTGTCTTTGCAGCCTGGCTTCCTGCACAAGGCCTGTGCTCGCTCACTCTCTTCCAGTGGGATTGTGGCGAGAAGGCTCACAGGAGTCAAAACAAGCTGGTGATATGAAAACCAGATGCGGACTTGGTGGCCCTCCTCAGCCTAATGGGCCTCCCAGACGGCTCAAGCCACAGACACTGGTCCTTTGTGATGTTGTCCTAACTCCTTTGCTGCCTTCTCCTAGGACAAAATCAAAAAGCAAAGAGCAGTGTGGAAGGCAGCCGGTCTCCTTCCCATCCTCCGTGCACGTCGAAGGTCATAGAAACAGGGACGGCTTTTCTCACAGGCACGTAAGTGATGAACTGGAGCCACCTGCCAGCCATCCTCACCTATCTCTCCTGACAAGCGTGTACCTTAGCCCCATTTCAAAGATGGGGGCACTGAGGCTTGTGGAGGTCACACAGCAGGGTTATGTGTGATGGAATAGCCGTGCGGGTCCATGCAGGTTGACCTGGCCAACACCTTGACCTTCAATTATTAGAGTGCTGTCTCCCAGACAACCTGATTATCCCAGACAAAGTGACCATCACTCACATTTTGCCTCTAGGCTTAGCTGATGTTTCCCCATCCTAAAGAGAAAGAGGGAAATGCCTTTCTCTTCATGACATACGCTTAAGCTTTGGACAGTCCCCTGACATGCCCGTGATAATTTACACCTGAAATGACAGCATTTCAAAGTCCACTGGATATAGAAGATGATTTTCCAGAGCTGTCATGTGGTGCTATAATTAAATGTTCTTTAGAGCAACTTAAACGACAAAACAAAATTAAATCGGAAGGTGAGATATATGCCATGCAGGGGTGGTGGCTGCCGCTTTGGGTCGCTAAGGTCCGAGACACAAGCTTGGCATGCAAACATATCTGTGGACCATCCTCGGCGTGTAATATACAGCCACACACCCAACCTATGTCATCGCAGGACACCTTCTGAAAAACTGCCTGGAGCATATTAAATCTACTGTAAATGTGACCAACTTGTGTCAACCAGGCAGGACAGGTGTTCTGACTTCTCTAGCACATGGTCAGGGTGGACACCTGTGGATGTGCCTGCTGGGGGCTTTCTGGTGACTTCCAGAACTCACTGGAGCCCGAAAGTCTTAGAAGACACGAAGACCAGCCTCTGCTGCTTCGTGGTTGGGCCCAGGAAAGATGCTTCATGCAGCAGGTTGGAGGACAGACAGCAGCCCTGGGGAACAGCCAGGACAGTTGGCGGAAGGACAGGGCTCCAAAGAAGGGAAAGGCAAATGGAGGAAACAAAGGGCTCTGGAAATAGCAGAGAGGATGGAGGGAGGAAAGGGGGAAGTCAGAGGGAGGAAAGGTCCAGAAGGAGGAGGAAGACGGAGGAAGGACTCCAGGAAAGAGAGGGAGGAGGAAGGGAGGAAAGGGAACAGGAAGGAGAGGAGGGAAGAAGAGAGGAAAGGGTCAAGGAAGGAGAGGGAGACAGAGGGAAGATAGGGTCCAGGAAGGAGGGGGAAGACAAAGAAAAGGGTCCAGGAAGGAGAGGGAGGACAGAGGGAGAAAGGGTCCAGGAAGGAGGGGGAAGACAGAGAAGAAAGGGTCCAGGAAGGAGAGGAAGGACAGTTGACCCAGGAAGGGCCTGGGCACCTCTGACTGTGTCTCCCCTTGGAGTCTGGCGCTGGATACTTACTGTACACCCAGACCAGGCGCTGCAACTGTGTCTGAATGTGTGGATAAGCTGCAAGCTCTCATTGTGCATGCTCTGATTTACAGTATATATTTTCCATGTGAAATTTTTACAGTGCACAGCAGTGCCTAACATCTCCCGGTGCTGGTGTTTCATACTGGGAGTTCTCTGTACCTGTACCTTTCTTTCTCCATTCATGTGTGCATCCATCTAAACATCTATCTCTATAAATACTTTGAATATCTCTAGAAAGATACATAATAAACTGATAACAGGTTGTTTTTGGAGAGGAAAACCAGGAGCCTGCAGATTAGGTAAAAGGAATATTTACTTTTCATTCTTTTTTGAGTGGGGTCTCACTCTGTCACCCAGGCTAGAATGCAGTGGCACAATCATGGCTCACCACAGCCTCAACCTCCTGAGTTCCAGCAATCCTTCACCTCAGCCTCTTGAGTAGCAGGGACTACAGGTGCACACCATCACACCTGGTTAATTTTTTGAATTTTCGTAATGATGAGATCTCACTATATTGCCCAGGCTGGTCTCGAACTCCTGGACTCAAACGATCCTTCTGCCTCAGCCTCCCAAAGTGTTGGAATTACAGGTGTGAGCCACCACGTCTGGCTGGAGTATTTACTTTTCACTGTAAACTCATTTATTTTATTTTTTTGAGACAGGATCTCTCTCTCTCTGTTGCTCAGGCTGGAGTGGTGTGGTACAACCATTGCTCACTGCAGCCTCGAACTCCTGGGCTCAAGTGGGAGCCTGGCCAATACTTTATGTTTATTTGTGTATAGACTAGGTCTCACTATGTTGCCCAGGCTGGTCTCAAACTCCTAGCCTCAAGCAATCCTCCCACCTGGGAATGTAGTCGTGAGCCACCACACGCAGCCTGTATAACCATTTATGTTTAAATTTTAAAACTTAAAAAAAAATTATTTCTCTTACAACCAACTCTGATTTAGCACATATTACATACCAGGTACTGCTTTACATTTATAAACCCATTTACTCCTCATCATACCTAAGCTATAGAAAGCATTATTAGGTCCATTCTACAGACGAGAAGACTGAGGTACAGAGGTTACACTTCTGACATCTGAACCCAAGTAGTCCCTGGAACCCCATGTCACATGCACACTCTGCCTTTGGAGAATGAAGACGCTGCTTGTTCGATGTGAAGGGAGGACTGTGGCTGTCCTTGACCCCGAGGGTGACACCATCCCTGGGTCAGTGACTGCCAAGTCCACCCCCATAATGCTGAGTGAGGAGTGGTGGGGCGGGGGTGGAGGAAGTGGGCTAGGAGGCGAGTGAGAGGCTGGGAGTCTGGCTCTCTGCCAGCCCAATCTTCATTATCCAGCACTGGTTGTAAACACCGAATGCTCTGCACGCCGGGTCCTGCTATAGCATCCATTCCACAACTTGGCAACCTTTGCTGCATGGAGCCAGCCCACCAAGAGGGAGAGACCCGGCGACAGCTTCTCCTGGGCGCCAGTGGAGGGTGGAGACTGAAACGCTGTCCTCCCTGCCCAATTAAAGAAGCACAATGTGTCGTCTGAATGGCTATGGTGAGAAGTGCTTTCTCTCCAAAGTCACCGCAATCCTGCAGCCCGTCTGGCTCATGGCCGCCCAAGGCTTCACTAATTGCCCTGAGAACAGAACTCCTCTCCAGAGAGTGAAACTCAAGCAGAGGAGTATCAGAGCGCGGTTTCCAGAGTGCTTCTCCGATCCGGGAATGATAGCATTTCCAGAACCAAGTCTGGGGGAAGGCCCGCAGAACAAATAGAGAACGTTGTAGCATTGCCAGGAGGATACAGCTCCTCAAAGCAGATTTGCAAACAGGAAAGGGGGCAGAGACCACGCCTGTCTAGACATCTGATTAGTGGGAAGTTGCGGGATTATGAGGAGTGTGAGTTTCTGGCCTCTGTTCTGAGGAGGCCAGGCTTGCAGCACAAGGCTGGAGGCCAGGAACATTTGTCTTCAGTAGAAAACGCTGGCGGGTCCTCACCCTCCCTGGGCTCCCACGGCCATTGCAGGCCAAGAAAGCATATTAACAGAGGGACAACCTGCCGCCTTGCCTGGCGCCACGGGCCCTGGACCAGTGTGGCCTGGGTTCAGTGGGGACAAGTCACCCAGTCTGCCCCGACCTCCAGCCCTGGTGTGCTTTCTGGTCACACTACTGGCGATCCCTGGACCTTAATTAGTGGTCCCTCACCCCACCCAGGATGCTTCTGGGTGGGAGTCATGGCTGAGGCCGGGTAGACAAGTGACTCCTGCACAGTGGTCCTGACTCCGGGTGGACTTGAAGTGGGTATGGCATGACACCAGGGGGCTCAGCCAGTGGATGGGCTTCAAAGGAAATGGATCAGAACCCAGAGACCTGAGGGTTCAGGACAGGCTTCTCCCCTCAAAAGTGAAGTCAATGCAGCCATCCCTGTGCCCAGACCCCTTGCCCCCCACCCCGAGGGCTCACTACCCAGTGCTCCCAGGCATTGCCACCTGCAGCCCAGCTGTGTGCTTCTGCCACAACCCAGGACAGGTGCCATCTGTGAGAGCATCACAGCCCAGCTCCGCGGCAGGAACAGGTGCCAGGGCAGATGCGGTCCTTGGGTTCAGAAATATGGGAGCACTGTCAGTGCTCCAGGCCCCCTGGAGTCACAGCAGTGGGAAGTTGAGCTGCCCCGGGGCTGGAGGGACCAAACCAGGAGACAAGAAGGGCTGGGCAAGAACCAGAGAGAAGCCACGGCAGAGCACAGCCAGCAGGAGAGGGAGAGATGCCCGCAGGCAGGAGGGAGGGAGCATAGGGCGTTTCCCCCTTGGCCTCCCCTGACTGGAACTGCAGGAGTCCCCTGGTGCCTGAGACCAGCCTGTGGGGTCAGCCCCTGCCCCCTGGCAGATCGGGACAAGGACAGGTTGGGGCCCAAGTCCAGCAGCCTGGCACACTGTTCCAGCACTCTCTCTGTACCAGCCCAAATCAAGCCCCAAAATATTGGTGTGATTATTCCTCTAATGTCTCTTCCACCTTCCCCAGACCGTTCCCAGCCCTCCAGATGCCAGGCTCCCTCAGGACAGGGCCAGAGTTTGCTGTACTCAGTGCTATTTGTTAAAAGTGTTTGGATGGGCCGGGCACAGTGGCTCAAGCCTAAAATCCCAGCATTTTGGGAGGCCAAGTTGAGAGGATTGCCTGAGCCCGCGGGTTTGAGACCTGCCTGGGCAACATGGTGAGACTTCGTCTCTACTGAATAAAATTTTTAAAAATTAGCTGGGTATGGTAGCGTGCACCTATAGTTCCAGCTACTTGGAAGGCTGAGACAGAAGGATCGACTGAGCCCAGCAGATTGAGGCTGCGGTGGCCAGGAGCATGCCACTACACTCTAGCCTGGGTGACAGAGTGAGACCCCAACTTAAAAAAAAATTGGGGTGATGCCTCCATGTGCCCTGCTCATTTTTCAAGGAATTGCTTCTTGGAGTGAGCATGCAGAATTTTAGAGGGGGGGCCACACTGACGCTCCCTGCACATGCCAGGAGGACCAGGGTGCTCCAGCCCCTTGAGTTTCACTCATGCAACTGCAGTAGGGGGCACAATTTAAATGAATCTGACTCCACGACCAGGGTAGGATTTGGCCTGTAGTGGATATGGCATGACTGTAAACCATGAAATGATGTACTCACATTAGGGACTGCAGCAACAATGTGACCTTTTGCATGTGTAAGCGACCTTCTGCACCTGCTTAGAGGGACAGGAAGAAGTCTAGGGGTCCTGGTTCTTGAGACCTATTAGCAGCAGGGCACACATAAAATTTCCAGGTGGCCATTTAAGCCATTTGGTCAAGGAAGAAATAATAAGGTAAACAGTGAGAAACTGTGTAGAAATAAATTTTTTTAAATTTAGTTATTTATTTATTTTGAGTTGGCGTCCCCCTCTGTCACCTAGGCTGGAGTGCAGCGGCATGTTCACGGCCACCACAGCCTTGAGTTGCTGGGCTCAGGCGATCCTTCCGCCTCAGCCTTCCACGCCACCATGTCCGACTGATTTTTTGATTTACTGTAGAGACGAGGTCTCTCCAAGTTGCCCAGGCTGGTCTCGAACCCCTGAGCTCAGACAATTCTCTCACCTCCACCTCCCAAAGTGCTGGGATAACAGATGTGACCCACTGTGGAAATAAAATTTTAAAGAGAGCAAGGACAAGATCACAAGGAAGAGCACCCATATTCCTAGGAACAGAGGAGCAAACTAGGACCAAGTATAGGGATGGAAAGAGCTTGAGAACAGGTGTGGGTATAGAAGGCATAAGAGCCCAGGTGTGAAGGTTGGAAGTGAGAACCCAGGAATGGGAATGGAAGGAGCGAGAACCCAGATGTAGGGATGGAAAGAGGGAGAGCCCAGTTGTGGGGGATGGAAGGAAGGAGAGTACAGGTGTGGGATGGAAGGAATGAGAGCCCAGATATGGGAATGGAAGGAGGGAGAGCCCAGGTGTGAGGGATGGAAGGCGCGAGAGCCCACAGTCACAGTTGGTGAACTCTGTGCAATCAAGCTCATGAGAAGGCATAAAGCAAATGCCAGTTAGGTAAGAGACTGCCTGACGTGACTGCTGAATTGTATTAGGCCTGAAGGTGAAGTTGGTGACTATAGCCAACTGACACCATAAGTCACATGTTGTTCTGCTGACAATGAGCCAGGATTCCAGCTAAGCTCCAGGTCTCTGACACCTCTGTGAATAGACACCGTGATTCTCCATGTCCCTGTCAGGAAGCTGGTAGGTGTTTGGGGGTTTGCGCTTGTGCATGTGCTATGTCTTTTGTTTTGTTTTGGCTTCATGACATGTGTTCCCACTTCCTAACCATGCCCTCCCTAATCATTCCATTGAGGAATGTGATAAGTGCTTTCCACAATGCCCCCAGAGACCTTCATCACCCAGCATTCACACTCTTGATAGTCCCCCAACCCTGACTAGAGCTGAGCTGTGTAAAAACAACAACAACAAAAAGATAGAAATAGTGGTGTGTATTGAGCTGGGCACAGTGGCTCACGCCTGTAATCCCAGCACTTTGGGAGGCCGAGGCAAGAGGATCACTTGCTATGGACAACCTAATGAGTTCTTATCTCTCAAAAAAAAAAAAAAATTACCTGGACTTGGTGGCACACATCTTTGGTCCTAGCTACTTGAGAGGTTGAGGTGGGAGTATCATTTGAGCCCAAGAGGTCAAGGCTGCATAGTTATGATGGCACTACTGTACTTCAGTCTGGGCAATAGAGTGTGAGTCTGTTGAAAGAAAGAAAGAGAGAGAGAGAGGAAGGAAAGAAAGAAAGAAAGAAAGAAAGAAAGAAAGAAAGAAAGAAAGAAAGAAAGAAAGAAATTAAGAAAGAAAGAAAGAAAAGAAAAGAAAAGAAAAAAGAAAGAGGTGGCTTAGGTATGTAGCCTGTAATCCCACACTTTGGGAGGCCAAGGCGAGAGAATTGCCTGAGCTCACGGGTCTGAGACCAGCCTGGGCAACATGGCGAGACCTTGTTTCTACAATAAAGTGGGAGAGAGGGAGAGAGGGGGACAGGGAGAGAAAGAGGAAGAGGGAGAGAAAAAGGGAGAGAGAGAGAGAGAGAGAAAGAAAGGAAGGGAAGCGAAGGGAAGGGAAGTGGGGGCACAGTGCCAAGTAGGTGTGCACACAGCTGAGCGCACACCTGGTGGGGCTGACTGGGATTTGCTCGCATGCCCTTGGGCCTCGGCCTAGAGCCCACTCTCCTTCCACCTGAGCTGTTGGCTGAGCCTGTGTATGTGCGGCAATAACATGTCTGCCCCACTGGCCGCCATCGTGCCCACTGCCCGAAAGTCCACTGCTGCGGTGATTTTCCTTCATGGATTGGGTGATACCTGGCACAGATGGACAGAAGCCTTTGCAGGTATCAGACTTTCCCATATCAAATATATCTCCCCCCATGCACCTGTTATGCCTGTTACATTAAATATGAACATGGCTCTGCCTTCTTAGTTTGATATTGTTGGACTTTCACCAGAGTCACAGGAGGATGAAGCTAGAATTAAACTGGCAGCAGAAAACATAAAAGCTTTGATTGATCAAGAGGTGAAGAATAGCATTCCTTCTAACAGAATTATTTTGGGAGGATTTTCTCAGGGAAGAGCTTTATCTTTATATACCGCTATCACCACATACCAGACACTGGCGGGTGTCACTGCACTCAATTTCTGGCTTCTTCTTCAAGCTTCATTTCCAAAGGGTCCTATCAGTGGCACTAATAAAGATATTTCTATACTTCAATGCCATGGAGATTGAGGCCCTTTAGTTCCCCTGATGTTTGGTTCTCTTACTGTTGAAAAACTAAAAACATTGGTTGATCCAGTCAATGTTAAAACTTATGAAGGCATGATGCACAGTTCATGTCAACAGGAAATGATAGATATCAAGCAATTCATTGATAAACTCCAGCCTCTATTTGATTGACATCATGAAGAGGCCTTGTGTAGAAGAACACCAGCATCATTATAGTAGAGTATAAACCTTCTCCCGTGCCTGGTCTTCAAACTTCTAATGTCTGCGGTGTTAAAATGTTTTGCAAATCATGCCAATGACATAGACTGGATAATGTCTCCTCATGGTAAATTTATGATCTTTTAGGTTTCTATACTTGTATTCTTATAATAAGATCCAGAGCATACTAGTATTAAAATAGGTGAAGCTGCTAGCTTCTTTTTAGTGTAATTCAGCAAAATAATAAAATACTACAACCACATTTTTTTCTTAAATCATTTGAAAATTACTAGTATGCTTAATGAAAATTTGTTCTGGTATAAATGAGAAGTTAAGATATAAATGATTTATGCACGCTGTGACTTAGTTCATGGATTTATTCCAAAATTGCTTAGTCACTATGCAGTGTCTGTATTTTTATATATGTATTGATATGTGCATAATGATTGCAATATGTAATAAAAATGAGGTGATATTACATTATTCCTATTAGGAATAATTATGTTTAGTGTCAATTAAAAGTAATATTGCTCTCTTCAATTAATTGCCCTTTGATATTGGGACCAGGCTTTTCTTTTCCCTGATATCACTTCTACTTAATATTCTTATCTCTCAAGAAACATTTTTAAAAAGTATTTCTTTCTTTATTGTCCTTCATAGCAGACCAAATATTGCCTCCCTGCAGGTGCACACCACCACGGCCAGCTAATTTTTTATGTTTTTTTGAGAGATGAGGTCTCACTATATTGCCCAGGCTGGTCTCCAACTCCTGGGCTCAGTCAATCCTCCTGCCCCAGTCTTCCAGAGTGCTGGGATTACAGGCATGAGCCACTGGGCCCAGCCAGAGGCAAGGTTTAGACAGGATGATCAGGAGGCCTCATGGAGCCGGTGGCTCCTGAGAAATGTTGATGAAGTGAGGGTGCGTGGGCATAGCAGGTACTAAAGCCTTGGCATGGTGAGAGTCAGCAACAAAGACAGCAAGGAGGCTGGGGCAGAGCTAGGACAGATGGGCAGACAATAACATCTGTGACATAATGGGAGAAGGGAGGCAAAGCCCACGGCACTCACAGACCAGGGCCAGGCTGCAGCTTTCTTCTGAGCATCAAGAAGCCACTGGGGACTGGGTGCTGTGGTTCATGCCTGTAATCCTAGAACTTTGGGAGGCCAAGGCGAGACTTCACCTCTACAATAAATCAAAAAAAGTAGCCAGCAGTGGTGACACGTGCCTGTAGTCCCAGCTACTTGGGAGGCTGAGAAGGAAGGTTCGCCTGAGCCCAGGAGATCGAGGCTGTGGTGAGCCGTGATCATACCACTGCACTCCAGTCTGGGTGATAGAGTGAAACCCTGACTCAAAAATTTAAAAAAACCTCGTTGCAGTGGCTCACGCCTGTAATCCTAACACTTTGGGAGGCAGAGGCAAGAGAACTGTGAGACCAGCCTGGGAAACTTGGCGAAACCTCATCGCTGGCTGGGCGCGATAGCTCAAGCCTGGAATTCCAGCACTTTGGGAGGCCGAGGTGAGGGGATTGTCTGAGCCCAGGGGTTCGAAGCCAGCCTGGGCAACTTGGTGATACCTCATCTCTACAATAAGTCAAAAAATTAGCCAGGCATGGTAGTACACACCTGTAGTTCCAGCTACTTGGAAGGCTGAGACAGAAGGAATACTTAAGCACAGCAGGTTGAGGCTGCAGTGGCCATGAGCGTGCCACTGCACTCCAACCTGGGCAACAGGGTGAGACTCCGACCCTCCGCCTCCAAAGAAATAAAAATAAAAAATAGAAAATAAATAGTCGCTGCACACCTGCTAACAGACAAGACCTCGCATGCCCTTCCATGAATTTTAAGCAGCATCCTATATATAAACATAAGACGTTGCGTTTTATCAGTGCTCCAGCTGTTTGAAGGGTCACCTGTTCCCCAGTTTATTTTTTATTCTCTTTATTTTTATGTTTTAAAGAGCGATGAGGTCTGGCTCTGTTGCCCAGGTTGATCTTGACTTCCTGGGCTCAAGCAATCCTCCCACCTCAGCCTCCCAAAGCACTGGGGTTACAGGCATGAGCCGCCACACCCAGCCCTTCAGGGGCACTATGGTTTCCATTCTACAGATGAGGATACTGAGTAAGTGAAACGTTGCCCAAGTCCCCTCACTGGCTGTGGCAGAGCTTGGTAGTGTCTTGGAGATGGTTTCCAAGAAGGAGCTTTAGGAAAGGCCCCTGTTCTTTAGTGTCTTCCTGTAGTGGTGGCTCCCACTTGCCTGTGACAGGCTCAGGACAGGCTGGAGTCACGTGGGGACTAGGGACAGGGTCCCAGAGCAGAAGAAGCCTGCTTCCCTCCACCCTGCTCTGTCCTCCTCCCAGGTGGGAGGTTTAATGACATTCTTCAAGGACGGACTGAGCAGATGAGACCAGGCTGGACAACATAGTGAGAACTTGTATCTTAAGAAAACGCTTTAATATAATTTTTAAAAAAGAATGAGGCGGGTGCGGTGGTTCACACCTGTCATCCCAGCACTTTGGGAAGCTGAGGCAAGAGGATTGCCTGAGTCCAGGGCTTCGAGACCAGCCTGGGCAACTTGGTGAGACCTCATCTCTACAATAATTTAAAAAACTAGCCAGATGTGGTGGTGCATGCCTGTAGTTCCAGCTACTGGGAGGCTGATGCGGAGGGATCGCCTGAGCCCCCCAGCTGGTTGAGGTTGCAGAGGCCATGAGATTCCAACTCAAAAAAAAATCCCATGAGGTTGTTCTGAGGATAAAAGGAGTTGAGCGATGTCAAGTGCAAAGGATACCTGCCACAGAATGAGTAGATAGACTTTGTATCACGGTGACAATACTGCTTGGAGGTACTGTTGCTATTCTTTGTATCGCATGGCAATACCAGCTACTGTATGATCTTGGCCAAGTCAGCACCCCCTTTAAGCCTTCATGCTCCTGTGCTCTGAGATGCTCTTGCCCCCACAGGGGCTGGTGAATAGCCCTCCACTCCAGGCCTCTATGCCAGGCCTCCATGATAGGCCTTCATGGGTGGGGGCTGGGCAGACCCAATGAGGTAGGTAACCCCAGGGTGAACAAGCCATGCCAGGCCTTCATTCCGGGCCTCCATGCCAGGCCTTCAGGCCAGGTCTCCAGGCCAGGGCTTCACACCAGGACTTCACTCCACATCTTCACGCCAGGCCTCCGACACCAGGCCTCCACTCCAGGCCTCCTTGCCAAGCCTCCATGACAGGCCTTTATACCAGATCTCCACATCAGTCCTTCACAGCAGACCTCTATGCCAAGGCTCCATGCCAGGCCTCCACTCCAGGTCTTTACACTGGGCCTCCACTCCAGGCCTCCATGTCAGGTCTTCATGACACGCCTTCACTCCAGGGCTCCACGCCAGGGCTCCATACCAGACTCCAAGACGAGTCACAACTCCACAGCTGCACCTTCAGGAGGTCACAGCAATGGATGACCGAAGAGGTCACACATGTGGGAAACATGATGGTGCCATGAGAAGAGGCAGTGTCATGTGGGAAAGGCCTGTCGCTCACCTCCTGCTCTCTGCCTCCTTTACCACAGGAAGGACAGTGTGCCCTCCACCCCCGACTGCCCCCTTTTCCCTGGTCCCTGAAACAGCTGTGTCAAGTGCACTGCTGTCTGCGTCTGCAATTCCAGGAAACCAGCACGCTTCATCAACATAGTCCAGGAAGCAGATTCCACTGTGAACAAAAGGGTCCAAGCTTCTGAGAAACAGTCTCTCTGCTGACACAGGGGAGGGTCTGGTTGGCACTTGAACCCCCTCCGTGACTCGGGCGCATCTTGCTGAGTCAGAGGGAGGTTACTCATGGGCAGCCTGGGGGCGACGCCGGTGCCCGGGGCAGTGCCAGTGTGGGACAGGGAAGCAGAGGGAGGAAAGAGCATCCTGGACAGGGGCTGGGCAGACACAAAGAGGGGGACAACCCTAGGGCGAGTGAGCTGCTGGCCCTGACCCACTGCGGGTTGAATTTGGCTCTAGTGTCAGAGACCTGACTGTGGCACCAAAAAAAGGTCAACATTGGCAGTGACGGTGTCAACCATATGCGATCACGCCACATTGAGTGAGTCCATCAAAAGAACACATACATGTGAACACGGGTTAAGCATCCATTTAAAAAGGAAGCCACCACCGTTTGACAGTTTTGTGTTTCTGCCCTTCATGAGTGGGTTGGCACAAAGCTGAGCTTCACTTGAGTTCTACTTTCAGATGAGAAGGAGTGACATGGTTTTAGGATACTGATGACCTACGATGTCTCAGAAACCGTCTGTCACTCAGATATCAGAAAAGATGAATATCCTCTAAGGGTGTGTGGCAACCACGAGGAAGTTTCCAAGTACATTTCTGGAGAGCAGGATGGGAGGTTCCGGTGCCCCCAAGCTGGGCACTGGCAGCTTGGGCTGGGACAGTCCTGAGGCGGGAGGCAAGAATGGGAGACTGGGGCTAGCTCTGGGCCGCATGTGGGAAGGCTAGTGAGGAGAGGAAGAGGCAGTCGGCACTCTTATTCTGGGGCCCGGAAGAGCATCTTTCTCTAGCTTGTTACACAGGCTGGCGGGTTGTGTGGGGGAGTCCCCAAGGCGCCTTCCTCCTCCCACACTCTTGGCGCCATAAACCAGCACCCTGACCCTGCCGCCAGCCTCAGGAGTCCAGGGTGAGGACGTCGTTCCAAGGGGCCCAGCCCAGCCTCCCAATTCTTGTAATCGGTTTAGTTACACAGCAAAACTCAGATCAGAGTGGGGATTAGCAGAGTGGGCGTGTGGACGGCGCTTTGAACTTCACAGATGAAAGTCCCGCCCCGCCCCCGCGTGCACAAAGACAGCCGGTGGATTAAACGTGACCTACACGCATGGTTGCCCCTGGGTGATCGACTGACATTCAGAAGGCCTTTCCTGGGCATCCACTCAGGTCTCCCGGGGGGATCAATTCTGTCCTCGGTCTCTGCTCCTGGGACTGCAAGAAAGGTCAGCCTCACCCAGTCTTCTCCAGGGACCCAGGACACGCACCTCCCACCAGATCTGGCTCACCGTTGTGACCGTGTGGGACCAGCGAGGAGCGCCGGAGCTGAGGGTGTCCTGTTCCCAGATGGAGACTGTCCAGTCCTGTCAGCCTCCGTGCACACTGACAGCCACGTTCTCGTACTGGGATGCGGGGCTCCATTCAGCAGCCCACCCCACCCTCACCACGTGCTGCCTCGACACCCCAGCCCTGCCCATGTAGACACAGCAGCAGCCGTATGTTTAGTCTGGGCCGGTGACTCTGGTGGTCCAAGGCGACTGGATCACACCTGCCCAGGCCGGTTTCGTGGTGAACTCTGGAATTCAAAAGATGCTGACCATGCCCTTCAGGCCTTAGAAGCCATGACCATGACCATGGGCCAGGCTGCAGCTGGGGCCCCAGGGAGGTGCGAGGCTGTGTGGTGGGTGGTTTTCTGGCAGTTGGCCTGGCTGCTTGCACCACGGAAGCTCTGCTGAGGTCTCCTGGCACCTTGTGCTCTCCGCCAGGCACACCTGGGTCCACCATGGTGTGGCCCATCACTCAACCCCTGCCCACTGGTCCTACCATGTCCTGCCAAGGTGCCAATGCTGTCCTCCAGGGCAGACCCTTCCCACCACGAGTCTGTCCTCTTGGACTAATCTGAAAGAAACTGGGCTCTTGCCCAAACAGCATTGAACCTGCAGTCCATGAGGGACAGAAGAGGAGGCCTGGGCCCAGGGACAAGTGACAGTCTCAGTACCACACAGCAGCTGGTGACACAGGGGGACCTCTAGTCCCAGACCTTGGCTTCCGAACTGTCACAGGTCACATTGTGTCCTCTGAAAAGATAAGTTGAAGTATCAGCTCCCAGTGCCTGTGAATGTGGCCTTATTTGGAAACAGGGTCTTTGCAGAGGTAATGCATTGAGACGAATTCACGAGGTGGGCCATAACCCACTATGACAGGGGTTCTTAAACAAGAGGGAAGGCAAGCTTGGGGGCTCATACCTGTGATCTCAGCACTTTGGGAGACTGAGGCAGGAGGATCGCTTGTGCCAGGAGTTCAAGACCAGCCCGGAAAACATAGTGAGACCCCATCTGTACAAAATATCACATATTAGCTGGGCGTGGGGGCGCAGCCTATAGTCCAGCTATTCAGGAGGCTGAGGTGGGAGGACCGCATGAACCCAGGATGTTGAAGGCTGCAATGAGCCATGATGGTGGTACTGCACTCCAACCTCGAAAAGAGTGAGACCCCAACTCAAAAAAAGTGGGGGAGACTTGGACAAAGATGCACAGAGGGAAGCAGCTCAGGTGGAGATCAGTGAGGCCACCCAAGCCAGGGACACCTGGACGAGGCCACCAGAGACTACATAGACTTTTTGTCTCATGGTCGCAAGATGGCCGCAGGAACTCCAGACATCACAATTTTATTTGACCACAACTAAAGGCAGAGCACAGAGGGATGAGTATGAGAGCAGTCTCCTATGTAGCCCCGTCTCCCTCCCTCCTCCCCTCTTCTTCCCTTCCTCTCCCCCTTCCCCCTTCCTTCCTTCTTTCTTT
>NW_007023511.1:229353-236393 GCF_000164805.1 Carlito syrichta
CCGCGGGCTCAGGCAATCCACTCACCTCAGCCTCCCAAAGGCGCGGGATTACAGGCTGAGTCACCGAGCCCGGCTTCTCACCGACATCTTGTCATATCTGGCTCATGGTGGAGCCTAGGAGAATGAGTGCCGGGCTCTTCCAGGCTCTCTGGATCAGAAGACAGTCAGGGCAGGCTGGGCCCAGCCACCCTGCAACCCACGCGGCTCTGCCCTGACTGGGAGAGAGCTGTGGTATGTCCTGTCTCACATTGAAGCAAAGAAAAATAGAAAACTGCGTCACCCAAAGAAACCCACAGAGACATTCTGGTGCCAGAGGAGCACCTCGGCAGAGACGGAGCTCCTTCACGGGACAGGGGGAATTCCAGGGAGTCCCCCCGCTAGGTGTTGCTGCGTATCAGCCACCCCGAAACAACAACCTTTTCTTTTCTTTTTTGAGACAAGTTCTCCCTATGCTGCCCACGCTGGTCTCAGACTCCTGATTGCAAACAATCCTCCTGCCTAGCCCTCCCAAAGTGCTGGAATTGCAGGTGTGAGCCACCACACCCAGCCATTTCTTTTTGTTCACAGTTCTACGAATCACGAACACGTGCTGGGCTCGGCACAAAGGCGGTGTTGCCTGGTGCCGCTGGTTCATGCACGTGGCTGGCATTTCACCGCCTACACATTGAGGCCACCTCACCCGTGTTGCACACAGGGTACTGGCTCTCGCAGGATGCCTGGGCTCTCTCCCTGTGCCCTCACTGGCCTTCCTTGTCTGGCATCCTCTCCCCTGCAGGACAGCCTTGAGCCCTTTCACAGCGACTGCTTTTCATATATGAAAGCAGAAACAAGGAGCTGCCTGAGGCCCAGCCAAGAGGTGCAAAGCACACGCCATTCGAATGGGCTAAAGGAGGTCACCAAGCGCAGCCCGGGTTCAAGGGCAGGGAGAGACTCCACCCCTCGCAGGGAGAGACCGTGGCACTCGGGCTGGGAATACTGTTGCTATCATCTTTGAAACAGCCTGCTGCCTACCAGCAACAGATCTGTTCAGGATTAGAGAAGTTAAAACACACGCACATGGCCGGGCGCAATGGCTCACACCTGTCATCCCAGCACTTTGGGAGGTGGAGGCAAGAGAATTACTTGAACCCAGGAGTTCAAGACCAGCCTGGGTAACATAGCGAGTCCTCGTCTCTACAAAAAATAAAAATAAGTTATCCAGGCATGGTGGCACACACCTGTAGTCCCAGCCCTTTGGGAGGCCAAGGCAGGAAGATCACTTGAACCCAGGAGTTCGGGGCCAGCCTAGCCAACATAGTGAGACCTCATATCTACAAAAAAAAAAAAAAAAAAAAAAAAATATCTGGGCGTGGTGGCACACACCTGTAGTCCCAGCCCTTTGGGAGGCGAAGGCAGGAGAATGACTTGAGCCCAGGAGTTCAAGACCAGCCTGGGCAACATAGTGAGACCTCATTTCTACAAAAAATAAAAACAAATTTTAAAATTATCTGGGCATAGTGGCTTACACCTTTAGTCCCAGCACTTTGGGAGGTCAAGACAAGAGAATCACTTGAGCCCAGAAGTTCAAGACCAGCCTGGACAACATAGCAAGACCTCGTGTCTACAAAAAAATTTAAAAAATTAGCCAGGGGTGGTGGCACATACCTGTAGTCCCAGCTACTCAGGAGACTGATGTGAGCAGACCCCCTGAGCCCAAAAGGTTGAGGCTGCGGTAGCTGTGATTGTGCCACTGCATTCCAGCCTGTGCAAAACAACAACAACAACAAAAAGCTGCTTTGGGATAGGCGTATTTCTTTATTTTCTGAAATAATGGTTCTTAAGACTAAAAAAAAAAATTACATCACTAGTTAGTAAGAATGTCATTTTTGTGATGTTTACTTATTTGCTATTTTACTTTATTTTTAGTTGATGCTGCATCTACCCCTCTGAGCCTCACACTGGGATGTGACCCCTGTGTGGGAGACTGGGCCAGGTGGGGTATCTAGGCTGTGGGGAAGATCCCTTGTGGGTGGCAGGGCGTGGTTCCCCAGGAGAAAGAGTGAGCTTTGGTTCCATCAGTTCCCAGGAGAGCTGAATGTCAAGAGCCCAGCCTCCTCCCCGCCCTACCACCCTGCTCCTGCTTCCTCACTGGTCATGTGATCTCTGCACACCCTGCTCCCCTCTGGCCATGATGGATGCTGCCTGAGGCCCCGCCAGTGTAAATGTGGGCACCATGCTTCCTGTTTGGTCTGCAGAACCCCGGGCCACGTGAGCCTCTAGTCTTTAACAATCACCAGCCTCCGGTGTGCCTTTACTACAATGCAAAATGGAGCTACAATCAGGCATGGTGACTCACACCTGTCATCCCAGCACTTTGGAGGTGGAGGCAAGAAGATTGCCTGAGCCCAGGAATTTGAGACCAGCCTGGGGAACATGGACTTGGTGAGACCTTGTCTGTACAACCATATCAGAAATATGCCACCCACAAGGGATCTTCCCCACAGCCTAGACATCCCACCTGGCCCAGTCTCCCACACAGGGGTCACATCCCAGTGTGAGGCTCAGAGGGGTAGATGAGGCATCAACTAAAAATAAAGTAAAATAGCAAATAAGTAAACATCACAAAAATGACATTCTTACTAACTAGTGATGTAATTTTTTTTTTTAGTCTTAAGAACCATTATTTCAGAAAATAAAGAAATACGCCTATCCCAAAGCAGCTTTTTGTTGTTGTTGTTGTTTTGAGCTGGGATCTCTGTTGCACAGGCTGGAATGCAGTGGCACAATCACAGCTACCGCAGCCTCAACCTTTTGGGCTCAGGGGGTCTGCTCACGTCAGTCTCCTGAGTAGTTGGGACTACAGGTATGTGCCACCACCCCTGGCTAATTTTTTAAATTTTTTTGTAGACACGAGGTCTTGCTATGTTGTCCAGACACACCACACTATAGTTCCAGCTGCTTGGAAGACTGAGGCGGAAGGATCACCTGAGCCCAGCAGGTCAAGGCTGCAGTGGCCATGAGCGTGTCACTGCACTCCAGCCTAGGTGACAGAGTTGAGACTCCAACTCAAAAAACAAAAAAGGGAAAATGGAGCTACATTTGTGGGATGCGGTGTGAAGCGATGACACCCACACACCTCACAGAGCAAGTACACCCCTCCAATGCACACCTTTCTCTGCGGCGAAAACAGTTAAAATCTCCCCTTCTGGCAACTCTGGAATATGCAGTCATTGCTACTGACTGGCGTCACCGTGCTGCCCAGCTCACTCATGTTCACTCCCCATCTAGCCGCAACTTCATGGCCTCTGACAGTCCAAGCCCGGGCCTGGCAGCCACCTCCACTCTGCTCTATGCGTGTGATCTTCGTGGATCCCACAGGTGCGTGGTGGCCTGCAGTCTGTGTCTTTGTGCTTGGCTTACTCCACGTGGCATAACATCCTCTAGCTCCATCCTCATTGTCATAAAGTACAGTGCCTTCTTCTTCAAGGGTGACTAGCGCCCGCCAATGTCCACGCACCACATTTCATTTATCCTCGTCCATCCATGAGCACAAGGTCAGCTTCACGTCCAGGCTTCCATGAGCATGGACTGCTGCAGGGGACTTTGGGACACACTGATTTCACCCTTCGGTGCACATTCAACAGTGGCATTGCTGGGTCCTGAGCAGTTCTGTTTTTAAGTGCTTGAGGATGAGAATGTAATTTTGAATGTGGAGTTGTCGTTGTTGTTTTGGTCTCAATTTCGTTTGGTTGTTTGGGCCTTCTGCAAAGTCCACAGCACAACTAAATCCTTTAAATAATACTGTGTTTATTATTCTTTGTAAAACAGAAAGACTTATTTTGAAGTATGTTTAGAATATGCCAATGAGACCAGGCAAGGTGGCTCACGCCTATAATCCCAGCAATTTGGGAGACTGAGGCGGGAAGATTGCTTGAGCCCAAGGGTTCGAGACCAACCTGGGCAACATAGTGAGACCTCATCTCTACAAAAAATAAAAAAATTAGCTGGGCGTGGCACACACCTGTAGTCTCAGCTATTCGGGAGGCTGAAGTGGGAGGATCACCTGAGCACAGGAGGTTGAGGCTGTGGTGAGTCATGATTGTGCCACTGCACTCCAGCCTGGGTGGCAGAGTGAGACCTCAGCTCAGAAAAAAAGGAAGGAAGGAAGGAAGGAAGGAAGGGAAAGAAAGGGGTGGGGGGAGGAAGGGAAGAAATGTGAGCAAATGCCCCCCCACCACTGCGCAGAAACACAGAGATGGTTGCTAGCCGAATTCACTGTCCTGACTCTGCCTTTGCATCTCATGAATATCCCTGCCCCACCCATCTCAGTGTGTATTCAGATATCACAGCCATAAGAAGCCAAGAGGCCAGGGACCATCTGCCAACGCCCAGCCTCATCTCCTGCAACCCCCTCGACCCCAGATCCCATCCTGCAGAGCACCTTCCTCCACACCGGTCTTGCAGGGCTGAATCGCAGCTTCCAGAGAGGGTGGCCACAGGGGCAGAGACGGATGCTCTGGGCCGAGGTCTGTCTCTGAAGCACCCTTAGCTTCCAACAACTGACAAGGGAGAAGAATAAAACCAGCTCCTCATCTGGCATGTTTACCAGCTGCCTGTGTTCAGTGTCCACAATGCTGTGTGACAATTCCCTCGGAACAAAAACCTATCATGGCTGCTCACACGCATGTGCCCTGCGGGGCAGGTGGGTGTTCCCCGGCTGAGGTCCTGTGTGACTCCACCAGGCTGGACTCATCCAAAGGCTCAACCGGGCTGGACCCTGGGAGGGCTCCCCCAAGTGGCTGGAGTGGAGACTTATGCCATCCTTAGTGCACCCCCCCAGGCCTTCCTCTGCCTCCTTTCTGGAAGGGGAAGCTGTCCTCCCCTCTTGTGAGAGAAAATAGTAACAAGGGCTTGGCCGGGGCGGGAGTGAGTGTTCGTTTGGGGGGTGTTAATTCTGAGGAATCCCCAGCCTGTGGCCCATTCGATCCTGGGAAAGGACAAGCATTCCTCCAGGGCTCTGCACTCATCCGTGGCTGGCGCCATGGCTCCTCTCTCCAAAGCTCACTCTAAGACTTGGTGTCACTGAAGGCCTTAGGGGCATCCGCCTGGGAGGTGGGCAGGCCACGAGTACCGCCTGCATAAGGACAACAGTGCTGTCGAGAGGCCTGTGGAGGGCAGCTTGGCCTGGCCTCCTGTCTTGCCCGCCCTTCCATGGGCTTTAGCCATGCCCCGAGGCAACACAGAGGCCCTCTCTGGATGCTGGCACCTTGACCTTGGGCTTCCAGTCTCCAGAACCATGAGGAATGCATTTCCACTCATTGTTAATTGCCTGCCTGTGGTGTCTCCTGTTACAGCAGCAGAAAGTGTACCAAGATACCCAGACACCAGCAAGAAGTCCCTGGTAGGCAGAAGGGGGCTGCGCCCACTGTTCTGAAGGAGACAGAGCTGGGCCAATGTCACCTGCATCCTTGGAAATGTCACAGGGCCTGGCCTGCCTCCTGGCAGAGGGTCCCGTGCGCCTTGGTCACAGCCCAGCCTGCTAAGAACCTGGGTGTCATTTCCAGGAAGGCCGGAAGTATCACCAGAGAGGCAAGATTAGGGCAGAGGGCCTCCAAAGCCTGAATTTGACAGACACAAGATAGCTTGTCCCCCGGGGCCCCGCTTGGAGGGGGCATCTCTCCCCTGCAATGCAGCAGGTCAGCCATTGTCTGTGTCCTGCCCACTTGACGAAGTGGCATCTTCAGCCAAATGCTGGCACCACCTCTCTGAGCGAACACAGAGCCTCGGACTCCACAGTCACCATGGCAGGCCTCCGATGCTGGCCACCAGCGGCCCTGCCTCCAACGCCCAGAGCCTGACAGGGCCTGAGACACTGGTCTCAAAAGCCTGCTGTGTGCCGGGCCCTAGACTGAGTGTTGGTGTTGGAGAGACAAGAAGGACACAGTCCTCGACCTCCGGGGTCACAGGCTGGGGGGAGGCAGCTGGATGGAGTGAGCACGCCGGGTAAACCATCTGCTAGGTATCCTGAGGGGCTCCTGCGGAGGAGGGCCCTACTGGGAGCATCAGGGAAGGCTTCCTGGAGAAGGCAAATCCAGAGCCATGTCAGATGTCTCTGATTCACAGTCACTTGAATACAGATTTGAATAACATATATGCTTTACACATGCACATGCACGCACACAGATGCACACGTGTTGCTACCTATGACTAGGCCTCTAACCCTCAATGTGCATCCCCAGTTCACTCACAAACACTCACCTCTCCTGTGACTCAGGAGTTGCATTCGGATTTCAGCGAACTTTGAAGCCAAAGGCAGCCTCACATGAGCACCAGGGAGTGGGGCCAGGCCCACACCGACCCCTGTGCCCGGCCCACACCTCCAAGCCTCCTTCTCCGCTCTCACCCCACAGCAGCCATTTCCAAGAGCAGCCTCGGGCCGTGTTCAGTGGGGAAGATGAGACTCCACTCTGAAGACATGAAGCGGGGAGCTGGGTGTGGTGGCCCTGCCTGTAACCCTGGTACTTTGGGTAGCCAAGGCGGAAGAACACTTGAGCCCAGGAGTTCAAGACCAGCCTCAGCAATACAGCCAGACCTCATCTCTACCAAAAAAATCAAAAAATTAGCCGGGTGTGGTGGTGTGCACCTGTAGTCCCAGCTACTCAGGAGGTTGAGGCAGGAAGATCACCTGAGTCCAGGAGAGTGGAGGCTGCAGTGAGCCATGATCCTGCCGCTGCACTCCAGCCTAGGCCACAGAGTGAGTGAGGCCCACACTCAATAAATAAACAAACAAATAAGTAAATAAGAAAGAAATAAAAAGAAGTGAAAGCCACGTTCCCTGTGGTTGCTTTTCTGGGAGTTCACATGGGGTCCATGCTCTGCACCCACCTGTCTGCACTCTCTCTCTCTCTCTCTCTCTCTCTCTCTCTCTCTCTCCCTTGAGGGGTAAGGAAACTCAAAGGCCTGGGACACCTGTCCAGGGCAAGAAAGAGAGCCGGGCTCGGTGGCTCAACCTGTAATCCTGCACCTTTGGGAGGCTGAGGTGAGTGGATTGCCTGAGCCCG
>NW_007023511.1:236420-245581 GCF_000164805.1 Carlito syrichta
GCCACTGCACTCCAGTCTGGGTGCCAGAGTGAGACTCCAACTCAAAAAAAAAAAAAGAAAGAGAGACTGTAGAGGGAGGTGCAGGATTCAGAGCGGGTTGGCTCCTGGGTGCCACAGTGGGCTGTGCCTGCGCCAGAACTGAGGGACCAGGCCAAGAGTCCACCAGGGAGGGGCAGCGCACCAGGCTGGATGTAGGGGACAGCATGGGGACACACAATGGTGAAAACGTCACTTGCCCAGTTCTGAGCCCAGTGGCCTCGCGCTCTGCTTCAGATCAGAGGAGGGAGGCAGGAGAGAGGAGGCTCCAGGAAGGGGAAGGAGGAACAGACCTTGGAGGCTTAAGAACCAAAGTTTCTTTTTTGTGTGAAGAGACAGGATCTTGCTCTGTGGCCCAGGCTGGAGTGCAGAGGCATGGAAACAGCTCACCACAACCTTCAAATCTTGGACTCAAGCCATCCTTCCACTTCAGCCTCCTGAGTAGCTGGGATTACAGGTATGTGCCATGGCTGAGCTAGCTGTTTGTTTTGTTTGTGTTTTTTTCTTTCTTTTCTTTCTTTCTTTTTTTTGGGCTCAAGTGATCCTCCTGCCTCAGCCTCCCAAAGTGCTGGGACAGCAGGCTTGAGCCACCATTCCCCACCAGAACCAGGGTTTCTAAAACCAGCTTCTGTCAGGAACTCCTGCCATCCTTAAGTAAAGGCCTAAAACCCACATTTCATGAGGAAAATTAAACATTCGTTTAGGACTAGAACTCTGAGGCAGTATTATGCTGTCACTGAATCTAGGTTTGGAAAAAGAGTGGATGATTTTATTAATGACCAGTCTTCATAAATCCTGACGTGCTCATTCTGGACAGGAGGACCTAGAGTAAGCCTCAGTGTCCTTGTGAGTGAAATCGGTTTGAGAACACTGAGTGGAGAGGGATGGCAACTCGGGCCACAGACAGGCCTCTGTGAGGTCCCAGTGGCTTTCCTTCCCCATGAGACTAGAAGGGCCCAGGGTCCAGCTCACTGCTCCCCTCTGGCAACCCGTGAGAGGGTCTCCGGGGAGGGGGCTCTGTTCTGCTGGGGCTGCAGGAGGGCGGCCTGATGAAGAGGAGAGGTCCTGGCTGCACAGGGGGGAGCCAGGATGCCAGGATTCCAGCCCCACCCAGGGTCCTGCGGGGACCACAGCCCACTGGGTCTCCCACGTCAGCCATGCTCCTGCTGTCCCCGCGATCTGGCCCCGGGAAGCTCTGGAAACACTGTGCTGCCCACTCCCTGTTTCCAGTGCTAGGGTGTGTGGAGTCCAGGCCTGCAACCGTCAGCCCTGATGTCGAGGTTGGCAGTGCTCACATCCTCCTCATCACTGCCCTTCTCTGGGCTACGCTGGCCTGTGCTGAACCTGCGCCCTCCAGGGGGCACTCGTCTCAGATGTGAGTTCTCAGAACTGGCCCCAACTTGCCGAGGGGCTGTGTGTACAGTTAAGTGTGTATGCATAGGCATGTGTGTGCCCATGCTTGTGTGCACATGTGCATGTTTGTGTACAGGTGGATGTGTGTGTGCATGCTTGTGTGTGTGCACATGTGTCTGTATGTTTGTGTGTACATGTGTGTACGCGGTGCATATGTGCATGCATGGTTATCTGTGCATATGTTCATGCTTCTGTGTGTGTGCTTGAGCACGTGTGCTTATGTACACATGTGTGCGCGTGTGCTTGTGTGTGCCTTTGTGCATTGTGCTCATGTGTGTGCATGGTTGTCTGCACATGTGTGTTTTCATGCTTCTGTGTGTATGTGTGGCCATGGAGAGGGCAGGGGAGGGGGAGGAGGGGATGTTGGGGAGAGCAGGGAGAGGGGAGGGAATAGGTGACAAGGGAATGTCAGAGAGGGCAGGGGATCTCCTGGGCTAGCAGGGGTGGGGTCAGCTACAGGGCCTCCTCCCTGTGGGAGCAGTGCTGTTTTGGGGTCTGGGCAGGGGTAACCTCATCCCTGCCAATTAGCAGAAGTCCCCTGGCTACTGAATGAAGTTTACTGGGGAAGCCAAGGGCCTGCCTTGGATTATGAGCCGGACTGGGCTGTGAGGGGCAGGACCCAGGACACGCTTGTGGCTTGGGATGTGGCCGCCAGGAGGACGGAGATGCCTCAACCGAGATGGGAGCCCAAGAGTCGGTATGTCCTCAGATAGTGGAGCGGCAGGACTAGAGGGCAGGTGGGTAGATGGACTTCTGGAGTATGGGTGGGCTTGGTGAAGACACAGACCAGGTGCACTGATCTCAGCATGGTATTTCAAGGCTGTGTGTCTTCGTCTCTCAGGGTTGCCATAACAAGGCACCTGGCCTGTATGCCCCATGACAACAGGTACTTCTCACAGTTCTTGGGAAGTTAGAGGCAGAAGCTCCGCAGAGTCTGTGTCTGGCGAGAGAGGGCTTTCTCTCCTCATAGACAGGATACTGGGAGCTCTATTTTTTTTTAAGAGAGACAGGGAGGCAGGGAAGAGGGGGAGGAGATGTTGGAGGTGTCAGGGGATGTTGGACAGGGGAAGGAAGGAGGAGAGGAGGGGATGTTAGAGAGAGGCAGGGGAGAGGGGAGGAGGGGATGATTGTGTGTGGATATGTGTGATTGCTTGCGTATGTGCATGCATACATTTTTGTGATTGTGTGTGCTGTGTTTGTGCATATGTATGATTGTGGGTGTTCATGTGCATGCACATGTGCATGTGTGTTTGTGCATGTGTACTGAAGCCTGTGAGGAGTGGTGGCTTGTGCGCATGCCTGTGGGAAAGGTCCTGAAGAGAGAGAAACACCTCACTGAGGCGCAGGAAGAGCCCCTAGAGTGATGTCCCTGCAGACAGGAGGGACAGGCCCTAGCAGGAGGGGCTGGGCTCATCCTGGCATTGGTGGAGAAAACTCATCAGCCTGGAGACCCATGGCAGTGTGTTCCGGGGGCAGATGGACATGGCCTATGTGGACCCTCCCACCGTCCCAGATCTCTGCAGCATTCACTGGCTCCAGCAGGACACCCATCACTCTCCAGGCTCCCGTGTAGCCTGCCTACCCTTGCCTCTCACACTGTGAGGACTCAGGTGGGTCACAGGACCGCCTGGGTCAACATGACAGGGAGTGGCTCCCCGAAGCCAGGGAGAGTAGCTTCCCACAGGTCTCCCGGAACATGCAGGCCCTTCCTTGGACAGAAATCCAAAGCCGCTTCCCTGTCATCTGTCACCAAGTATCAGGAAATATTGTGTTGAAAATAGTCATACTAAAAGCAGAACATCCAGGACTTCTCACAGCCCTGTCTACCTGCAACACCTACACCTGCATGTTTGGAAACATCTGTACAAGCACTTGGACGTTGGGGACATCAGCAACCCTGGCATCACATGGCTTATGTAGTCGGAGACCCTTTTCTAGAGATTTCGGTTTTGTGTAGACACAGCCAGGCAGTGTGAACCATTCACCTTAAATAAACCCTCTCTTCACAAAGGCCTGTCCCCGCCCTCGTTCAGTCATTCAGACACGAAAGGAAAGAACACGGGCATCATTAAGCCACAAGAGACAGAATATGATTAGCGTGCAACCTGGGCAGTGCCCAAGGAAGCAAACACACCCCATGCTGAGAGCTTAACTCTTGCCAGGCGTTCATTTTGTACTTTGATTCTCACTCCAAGTAATTGAACTGTTCTGACTTCTTCTGTTACCAGAAGTAATGTCACACCCTTCTTTCATCTTCTTTTGAAGTTCTGATAAAATCTTCAGCCCCCTGAAGCCTGTCCACAACATGGCCGATGCACACTCCTCGAGGTTCCCGTCTGGCCTCCCTGGCAAGCCAGCCGGGTCTTCAAGTCCTTGGACTGTGTGACAGCAAGTCAGGACACTGCGGCCTAACCCTCTGGAGATTAAACCCCAGGCATCATTCAACTTTTCTAAAAACCTGCAATTGATTAGGTATTAGAGTCCTCTTCCCTCATCTACATGGGGTATCATGATCAAAGGTGGGCAAATCTTTTACCCAGTCTTCCTGATGCCCTGAAGAGACTTTGCAATCTGTTGCCCTGTGTTTAAACACACTCATGGTGTATAGAACGCCACTTGACTCAAGAAAAAGCAACCATTTGGGTAGCCTGTTCCCACATGTTTGACATCAGTTTGTCCCTCGGGTGCAGTAATAACTTAGAAACGTTTTGATGACCTTTTCTGTAAGGTCAGCTTCCGTGGTAGGGGTGATGTCCAGAGGCAGCCTCTCCCCCTCCTTTCTAGAGTGCTGGTTTCCTTTAAAGGATTGGGGGTTTTGTTTACTTATTTATTCATTCATTTATTTAGAGATGAGGTCTTGCTATGCTGCTCAGGCTGGTCTTAAACTCTTGGCCTCAAGCAATCCTCCCGCCTCAGCCTCCCAAATTGCTGGGATAACAGGCATGCGCCATGGTGTCCAGCCAGATGTGAGTTTTGAGGGTTAAAAGCTAGTAAGGACGTGCCCTGTTATAGCTGGAACTTTGCCTCCCACAGATGTTGTTCATCATTGTTTTTTTTTATTTGTATTTATTCATTCATTCATTCATTTTTGAGTTGGTATTTCACTGTCACCCAGGTTGGAGTGCAGAGGCATGCTCATAGTCACCACAGCCTTGACTTGCTGGGCTCATGCGATCCTTCTGCCTCAGTCTTCCAAGTAGCACTTTGGGAGGCAGAGATGAGAGGATTGCTTGAGCCCAGGGGTTCAAGACCAGCCTGGGCAACATAGCAAGACCTGGTCTCTACAAAAAAATCAAAAAATTAGCCAGGCATCGTGGCACGCACCTGTAGTCCCAGCTACTTGGAAAGTTGAGGCGTGAGGATTGCCTGAGTCCAGGAGGTCGAGGCTGCAGTGAGTTGTGATCATACCACTGCACTCCAGCCTGAGCAAGAGAGACCTCAGCTGAAAGAAGGAAAGAGAGGAGAGAAGGAGAGGAAGGAAAATAAGAGGAAAAACCAATATATTGAGTCCCATATGTGTCACGTGTATTTTAAACATGCATCATTTGTGTGAAGAGTGTGGCAGCAAGCAGCACGTGGGGCGCTTCCACAGAATGTCTATTTGCCAACCAGTGTCAAAGATAGGGGATGGCATGGGCCGGGAAGGTGCAGGGAGGGAGTTAAGCTTTGGGCTCAATCTCACCCTCATGCTTGCTGTCATGGACAGAAAGAGAATCGCCTTCCTTAACCTATAAAGTGGTGACAGCAGCGTCAGTTTTTTCCTTTGTAGCTGTGAGGGTAACTGAAATTAGGTAGTTGTGAGGGTAGCTGAAAAAATTGATGAAATATTACCAAGATGGGTGATGCCTTATCTTTTAAATCTTGTAAGTGACTTTCATAAGAAAGCTTTCATACTGTAGGCACTGTGGCCTGGGGAGATGGACAAACAACTAAAGCCGATTATAGACCCCAAGAGCAGCCTGGGGCTCTTGATGCTAGTCAGCAGTTTTCAGGTTGGGTCCAGGAATCTGAATTTTTAGCAGTGTTCTGAGCTGATTTGATGTATATTATCCTTGAAGCCAAAGCTAATCTATATAGGTTCTACTTGGACAGCCAAACAGAGGCCACCAGAGTGAAAAAAGCAAGAGCAGAGATTCAGAGAAACCAATTAATGACATTCTCCCCAGCGACCTCCCCACTGCCAGGCCAAGGAGATGTGAATACTCTGAGGAACAGTGTGTAATGGTGTGCCCCGGGCATTTGGGTGTGACACATTTTCATTAGATGGGATCATTGAGAGCACTGTAGACATTCGCATTCCTGTCCACTCAGTGGCAGTGGTGTCTTTACAACTGTCCCAAATATCTCTTGCGGGGCAGAACCACCATGATGTGGGGCCACTCATTTAGCCCCACTGCGTCACTTTCTCCAACAAGGAAGTGAGGCCCAGAGAAGGGGAGTGACTTGCTCCGGATTGCACCATCATGCATGGGCGGCAGGACTGGGGTGGTTGCAAGCACTCTGCCACAAGTCGAGGGGGCCTGTTTCTGCCACACAGACTTCCCAGTGCAGGACGTTTTTAACAGCAGGTTGTAGGAAATCCATTTTCACTTAAATGACAGGGAGGTGGGTTGACTCATCAGGGAGATGGGTGCAGGAGTAGAGCCCACTTCGGAATCGTTGTAATTGGTGCCTGCAGCCGCTCAGGCTGTGGCTCACTTGGACCTGCTCTCCTTGACGTCAGCCTCATCCTCAATGAGTGGAAAGACGGCTTGGCAGCGTCAGGTCTTGGACCTGAACAGCAGCAACCAGGCAGAGTGAGAAGCAGAAGCTTCCAGAGACTCTCCAAGGAAACAAAAGAACTTCCTGCAGGGTGCAGTGGCTCACAGCTGTCATCCCAGCATTTTGGGAAGCCGAGGTAAGAGGATTGCCTGAGTCCAGGGTTTGAGACCAGCCTGAGCAACTTGATGAGACCTTGTCTCTACAATAAATCAAGAAAAAATACCTGAGCATGGTGGCACACACCTGTAGTTCCAGCTACTTGGAAGGCTGAGACAGAAGGATCGCCTGAGCCCAGCAGGTAGAGGCTCCAGCCTGGGTGACAGAGTGAGAATCCAATTTTTAAAAAAAAAAAAAACTTCCCTGGACGCTCCTGAAACTGTTTGGGTCATAAGCCACGACTGAACCAAATATGAAGTAACTCTTAGGTCATCAGGACTTTCTCCCTGCGAGCTGGGATAGGGCTGACCTTTCCTGTGCTGTGTGGGACATATCTGGTCAACATCAAATCAATATCGATATGTGAGCAATATCGAGTTTCTATCAGAAGCAGGGTCTCTCCTTCTGCTGGTTAAGCCCCTTGGTGCTAACATTAACAGCCCTGCCTCCTTCACAGCTGACGCTCCTAATGGTGACCCAGTTATCCGTTTGCAGCTATGATGCCATGTGCTTTGCAGTTCCCAGGAGCTGAAGAATGTGCATAACAAACAAGAAACTTCAAATGTGATTTTTTTGGCATTATCAAACAACAGATGGTTGCATACCTGGTACATGTATCATTTCGAACTAGGTTTGCCTGCATGTGGTGGAAGACCCAAGAAACAGTGGCTTACGAGCCCGTAATCCCCGTACTTTGGGAGACTGAGATGGGAGAATTGCTTGAGGTCAGGAGTTAGAGATCATTCTGGGCAGCATAGCAAGACCCTTATCTCTACAAAATACTAAAAAAGAAAAGGGCTGGGCTCAGTGGCTCAATGCCACTCACACGCCCAGTCAATGTATTCTGAATTATAGGTCTTGTTCTAGTATCCATGGGACATTTCCCACCCCCACTGCAGATGTGTTACTCTTTAGTGAACTCAGTTTGTGGCACATGGTCTGGGCAGTTGACTCAGAGTAATAAGTCCCAGCCCATTCTAAGTACTTCCTGATCCCTGGGGCTGGCAAGATGAAGACCACCTTTCACAGACTCCCTCGAAGTCTGGGCACAGCACAGGAAACATCAGCCACTCCAGCTAAGTCCCAAGGAAGTTGTAACACCTATTGTTATTAAAAGGACTGAAGCCCTAGGCTCTCAGCTGGACCTCAGCAACAACACCAGAAGAGCCCCCACTGGACACTCTCTTTTTGCCTTTTTAAAAATGTGGATGGGTATAATGAGGTATCATATCTGTACAGTAATAACATCCTGTGTGCATGTGTGTGTATATGTGCATAAATGCATGTCCAACTGCATGTGCATGAGGAAGATTCTGAAGAAGTACGTGCTGGGTTGTTAACATGGGTTCCTAGGATGGGTGGGGAAATGTGGGGCGGGAATGGGGCTGCAATGCTGTGAATAAAACAGGCGAGGTGGGGGGCGAGGAGAGAGAGAGAGAGAGAGCAAAAGAGAAAGAAAAACATTGTAAAGAGTTCGTGCTTTTTCAGCATGGTTCACTCAGGTCACCCTCTGAAGCCTGTAATTTAAAAAGCTTGTGTCCAAACACTGACCTATAAAGAGACACCATCATTCAGCCAAGTGTCTCATTGTGATTGATAGATGGGACAGAAGCCACAGCACCTAATTGTCACTAAAATTATCCAGATGTTCTAGAATATAATCTTCCGCATTCTGCAAAGCAATTTGGCAAAAAGCCATAAAACTTATATCTAGTGACCCAGAAATGCATGGTTCTTAGAAATCTATCCTAAAGAAAAATTGGAGATCTGGGCACAACTTTTGATTTAAAGATGTCATTTTACTATTTATTACAATAGCAAAAAAAGCCCAGATGTTTGGCAAAAATTAATTGTGTAGACCCATAAAATGGAACATCAAGTAACCATTAAAAATCCTATTTTTAAGATTTTTAACAGCATAAATTGCCCACGACATGATGTTAAGTAAATTATAAAACAAAGCATGTTAGACACACACACAAATACAGAAGACCTAAAGGAAATACACCAAAATGTTAATAGCACTTAGCTCTAGGAAACAGATTAAAGGTGTCTATCATTTTCTTTATTTATGTGTTTTTCTCACATTTTCTAGAATGGGTATATATACACATATATATACGGAATGAAATGTTCTTTTGCTTGCCTGATGTGAAGGCAATCTGACTGACAGATCGGTCAGCCCAGATCCATAGTCTAAATGCTATGTTTATCATAGTGGTGGTGGGTGGATGGTTGAATGGGGGGGTTGATGGATAGGCATCTTCGTAACACGGTGTCCCCATGTTTATCATAGTGGTGGTGGGTGGATGGTTGAATGGGGAGGTTGATGGATAGGCATCTTCGTAACACGGTGTCCCCATGTTTATCATAGTGGTGGTGGGTGGGTGGGTGAGTGGTGGGTGGATGGCTGAATGGGGGGGTTGATGGATAGGTGTGTGAGTGGACTGGTGGGTGGGTGGATGGATTGAGGGATGGATGGATGGATGGATGGACAGACAGAAGGATGGGCATGTGGATGGATGAGTGAGTGGGTGGATGGATTGAGGGATGGATGGATGAATGGATGGATGGATGGACAGACAGATGGACGGGCAGGTAGATGGATGGGTGAGTGGGTGGATGGATGATGGATGGATGGATGGATGGATGGATGGATGGATGGATAGATGAATGGATGGATGGATGGACAGACAGATGGATGGGCAGGCGGATGGATGGATGAGTGGGTGGATGGATGATGGATGGATGGATGAGTAAACTGGTGAATGGATGGGTGGATGGTTGGGTGGGTA
>NW_007023511.1:245601-264500 GCF_000164805.1 Carlito syrichta
GGATTGGTGGGTGGGTGGATGTATGGACGGATGGATGGATAGACAGGTGAACATACAGATGTGGCTGGGGGGACAGATAGAAGGGTGAATGAGTAGATGGGTGGGTGGATGAATGGATGGGTGGCTGGGTGGACAGGTGGATCTGGCTGTTTTGGGCCCAGCAAGAACTTCCCTCCTTCATCAATCCCCCATTCTTTTCCCGTGAAGTTTCGGGGCACAGTAGGACTTTCTCACAGATTGGAGGACCCTCTGTTGGTTAAAGCATAGATAGTTACTACTGTCATATCCTTCTATGTATATCAGGTTACAATTAAGAAGAGAATCACATTTATAAAAGAGAGCCAGAATTAACTGGAAGTAATCCACACGTTAGCACAGCTGTGAAATAATTGTAGCTATGGCTTTGGATGCCTGAGATCGGTCCTCGGGTTTGCTTCCAGGTTTCATCTGAGTCGGAGTAGCCTTACTCTGTTTCCCAGGCTGGAAGGCAGTGGCATGATCATGGCTCACTACAGTCTCAACCTCCTGGGCTCAAGCAATCCTCCTGCCTCAGCCTCCCAAGTAGCTGGGACTACAGGCATGTGCCACCATGCCTCGCTAATTTTTTTATTTTTTGTAGAGACAAGGTCTCACTATGTTGCCTACACTAGTCTCTAACTCCTGGGCTCAGGCCATCCTCCCTCCTTGACCTCACAAAAGTGCTGGGATTATAGGCATGAGCCACTGTACCCAGCCTTATCCATAATTTTTATGAGTCATGCTCTGGCATTCAGCCTTCTGTGTCAATCAGGAAAGGCAGAAGCCCGTATCATGCCAGCAAGAGCTGGTCAGGTAAGGCATTTGGGGCATTTAGTACATCTGACACTTGTGCAGTTTCATCTGGGAATTCAGGGTAAAAATTTTGAAAAAATGACTATTTTGCTAAAGATCAACATGTCAGCCAGGCATGATGGCTCACATCTGTAATCCCAGCACTTTGGGAGACAGAGGCTAGAGGATTGTCTGAGTCCAGGGGTTTGAGACCAGCCTGGGCAACCTGGTGAGACCTTGTCTCAATAATATATCAAAAAATGTGCCAGACGTGGTGGCACATGCCTGTAGTTCCAGCTGCTTGGTAGGCTGAGGCAGAAGGATCACCTAAGCCCAGCAGGTCAAGGTTGCAGTGGCAATGAGCATGCCACTGCACTCCAGCCTGGGTGACAGAGTGAGACTCCAACTCAAAATAAAAATAAAAATTAAAAAAAAAAATCAACATGTCTGCCATTTTGAGCAGCTACTTAAATCTTAGGCCCCTTAAATATGTAATTGCATTTCATCTTTTTTTTTTTTTTTTTTGAGTTGGAGTCTCACTCGGTTGCCCAGACTGGAGAGCAGTGGCCCCTTCCGGCCACCGCAGCCTCGCCTACTGGGCTCCAGCGATCCTTCCACCTCAGTCTTCCGAGTAGCCGGAATTACAGGCATGCGCTACCACGCCCGGCTGATTTTTTGATTTATTGTAGAGATGAGGTCTTGCTGCCCAGGCGGGTGTCGAACCCGCGGGCTCAGGCAATCCACTCACCTCAGCCTCCCAAAGGCGCGGGATTACAGGCTGAGCCACCGAACCCAGCTGCATTTAATCTTTACAACAATATTATTTTATTTATGAAGAACCTAGGAGAATGTGATTTGTTTAAGGGCACCCAGCCACAAACAACAGAGCCAAGACTCAAAGCTTAGTCCATCCAGCTCCAAACCTCAAACTCAGTCCAACGAGCCCAGCAGCCAGACCCCTCCTGGTTCCCTCCCACTCCAGCTCACTCAAGAAAGTCCTTTCCTTACCACTGGGATGTGTTCATTTGCAGTCAAACTGATGTGTTTTTTGTTTTTGTTGTTTTGGATTTTTTTGTAGAGACGAGGTCTCGCTATGTTGCCTAGGTTGGTCTCAAACTCCTGAGCTCAAGCAATCCCCTCACCTCAGCCTCCCAAAGTTCTGGTATTTCTGGTATGAGCCACCACGCCCAAACTAAACTGGTTTTTAATAGGGGTTGTAGGGGGATGCGAGAGAAAAGGGTGTAGGGATTGGGGACCACTGGCTGTATGGGGAGAATGACTGCATTAATAAGTCTTAGGTCCTGGATTAAGCTATAGGAGCCATCTGGCTTTTTGACAGGTAGGATGGGGGCATTACAGGGGGAATGGGTTGGGCGTATGAGGCTTTGGCGTAGTAGTTTAGTGATGATAGGTTTTAATCCTTGTCGATGATTTTGGGAGATGGGGTATTGTGGCTGATTTGGGAATTTAGAGGAGTCTTTGAGATGGATATGAATGGGAGCATGATGAGAAGTGACAGATGGATTGTCTGTGTCCCACACTGTGGGGTTTATGGAAGATGGGGGCAATGAAGGTAGAGGAGACGGACAGGGAGTGGAACTGAGGAGCAGTAGGCAGGCTAGACCGGAAGGTGGGTCTGGGATAGTGATAAACACTTTGAATTTGGAGAGAAGGTCCCTTCCAAAGATGGGAGTAGGGCATTTTGGGAGTATGAGAAAGGAATGGGAGAACGGGATGTTTTGGAGTATGCAAGGCAGAGGTTTAGTAATTCGTGGTATAGATATTAAACCATTAACCTCAAAACAGAGACCTGAGAGACCTTCGTTTTTTTTTTGAAGTAGGTAGGCATAGCAGAGTAAGTGGCCCCTGTGTTAATGAGAAAAGGACTGACTTACCTGCCACCGTGAGAGTTACCCTAGGCTTTGTAAAGGTAAGGAGAGTTGGGGTCTAAAGTTGTGGGCACCTTCAGTTTTCATTTAGTAAGTGATAGTATAAAGATTTTGAAAAGCAAAAAACCTCGCTTTTTGTAACAAAGACAGTAGGGGGTAAATAACCAGCCATTCTATTATAGAACTTTTGATTACTATAAGGTTATATGATTTCAACATGGATTGCCAGGACCAAAAGGCTGGCACCTGTGTTAAATTAAGAAATTAATTTAACAGTTTTTAAATAGACTTTGCTAATGAATGTGATGCTTCTGTTCTAGAACTATCATTCCCTCCAGAATGCCCAAGAACAAGTCAAAGACACAGCCGACCAGTGACAGATTCCTTTTCCTGAACACATGTCTCACCTCTTCATGACAGGACTGTGCCTGTTGTGCTTGCATGCTGGTGTCTGCGTCCTAGCTGTGAGAACAGGGCAGGAAAACATCAGAGTTTTGTGGGTGACAAAGAATCACCTCTGATCTCACTTCAAGGACAGCACTCCCCAAAAAATCCCTCCCAGCAACACAGTTGAGATTCGTGTCAGTCAGGCTTCCCTCAACCTGTCTGTACCAGTGTGTGTTTATAATGATGGAAGCTTGTGGACAAACCACAAACACCTCCCAAATGGCAACAATAATACCCACAGCAACGACAGCACGCACACACAATGCTTTTCTGTTTGTGTTTTCCTGATGTGTCACAAGCAAGTTTCAGTTAACAGACATTTTCCCCCACTTAGTCCCAAGACTAATTTTAAAAGGGTGCCGGAAAGACCCTGTCACGGAGCTACAAACATTGTGTCTAAGCCCAGTGGTCTAACACATGGCATTTTCCGTAATGCCTTCAGAATAACCCTTCCTCCCAGAGCCTACAACTCACTCCCCTATTCTCCCGGGAACACACTCTGCTCCTGAAGTCTTCTGGTCTGGTTCTAGGACTTGTCCAAGATTCTTGACTCCACCCTCGTTAGCAGATACTCCCCTGGGACACATCAGCCCGAGGGAGGCGGTTTCACTCCTGGGTCACTCCCTGGCCTGGTTTGATGCTGTCTTTGTTTCCTGCAGTGCCCACTGCAACCTCGACCTTAGTGGACACTTCTTGCCCACAAGCTCTATGTGAGTCAGGATTGCGTTTTGATTTTTTTTTTTTCTGTAGAGATGAAGTCTCACTGTGTTGCCCAACGGTCTCAAACTCCTAGCCTCAAGTGATCCTCTCACCTCAGAATGCTGGGATTACAGACATGAGCCACTGCATCCGGCCTTTACCATCTTTGTACCCCAGAACCATGGCTCTGTGCCCAGCACACAGTGAGTGTTCACCAAGTGCCTGTCATCTGATTTAGGGCATGAGAGGATGTGCAGACCCCCTTCACCCACGTGCTGAGAGTGAGAGACTACTGCATCTGGGAAAGGGGAGGGAGAACAATGGGAAGGCAGGTTGGCTGGAGCAAGAATGGGCAGTAGGACTGTGTGCTGTGAAAAGGGCCAAGAAGTTGAGGAAGTAAAGTCAGTGGAAAGGACTCAGTAGAAACGGGCCACAGGTGGAGCAAGTGATAACATGGCAGCCTTAACGGGCTGCAGGCTAGGGCCTCAGACCCCAGGGAGCCGGCACCATGTTCTTTGTCATTGGGGACCGTGATGAACCTTAACCTTTTTAACTGTTCCCACCCACAAGTGTTGCTTGAGAGTCTGTATTTGTGTACTTTGTGTGTACGGGAGGCCCAGGCTAGTGTGGCCATGCCCTCCTCTGTGTGATAAACACTTAAAGGCTTCCTCAGGACTACACACATGGCCTTCATGATGGGGTCTGTCCCAGAAAGAGCTTGGCGAGACCCCCGGCTAGGTCAGATCGCCTGGAAGAAACCTACTAGAATATGATTAAAGACATTAGTTAGGAAGTACCATCAAGTGGCTTTGAAACATTTTCAGTTCAACCCTGAATTGAACAGTCCAGTCAACAAATAAGAGTTGAGTTTCAAAGGTGTGTTAGCTCCTGCTCTAGATTTAAGGATCTGACCTCAGCTCACAGTCTTAGTACAAATAACAGCAGGCAAGACCCAATGTAAAAAGGGTATACGCTTCCCATCCAGTCTGCACATCTACAGCCACAGTCATCAAAAGCATAGAAGAATGAGAGCAAAAGATGCGATTGTCACCATTCCCCATCTCATCTGAACACCAGCGTACATGAAGAGGTGATCTCTAAGTTACTGAACTAAGGTGACTAGCTTGGGGGATTTTATAAATAGATATTGTCTTCATTCTTTATGTAAAATTTATCCCAGAGCTCCAATAATGACCATTAACAACAGCACAGCTGGAAGCACTCAGCAACTCTGCTTGGTGAGCTGAGTTGCAGATAACAGAGTTCACATATCAGCTCATGCAGGTCAACAGATCTCGGAGGCCTGGAGGCAGGAAGAGGCTGTCACTCCCTGATCAGTTCCTTCTTCAAACTCATTCATCTAAGAATGCTCCGCCTGTCCCCACCTTCCCCGGTTAGGGAGGAGGAAGAAGGTAACGAGCCTAGCAGGTTGTCGGACTGGACACTCTTCCACTCAGAATTCGGAGGACCTGGGAGCTAAGCACTTCCCACTCACCAGCCTAACGTTTTGAAGTTGCTGATTCCATTCCCTGCTCTGACCTGGACTCTTTACTTCAAAATGAGTACAATCACAATGTGTGTATCACCCAATTGCTGAAATTAGGATGAGTGCTCCTACAGGACTGCAGGCTAGTAACAGTTGCCTGGGAAGGATAAGAGTATCTTTTCATGAGCTGGAGTCCTGCATCATCACAAGGTTCAAGAGCGTTTCTTACTTCACAGACCATCAATTCCAGGTCCTCAGCAGGTCCTGGGATTGCTGGGCAGATCTCAGAGTGATCATTCTGCGCACTTTGGGAGGCTGAGGTGAGTGGACTGCCTGAGCCTGCGGGTTCGAGACCCTCCTGGGCAACTTGGCGAGACCTCATCTCTACAATAAATCAAAAAATTAGCTGGACGTGGTAGTGCGCGCCTGTAGTTCCAGCTACTTGGAAGGCTGAGGTGGAAGGATCGCCAGAGCCCAGCAGGTCGAGGCTGCGGTGACCGGGAGTGGCCACTGCATTCCAGTCTGGGCGACAGTGAGATTCCAACTCAAAAAAAAAAAAAGAGTCATTCTGTAGTGTATTACCTGGTGGTGCACATGTATAGTTCTAGCTATTCAGGAGGCTGAGACAGGAGGATAGCTTGAGCCCACTGGTTTTGAGGCTGCAGTGATCTATGATTTTTGAGTCGGAGTCTCACTCCGTCACCCAGGCTAGAGTGCAGTGGCACCCTCACAGCCACCGCAGCCTCAACCTACTGGCTCAGGCCATCCTTCCGCCTCTGCCTTCCAAGTAGCTAGGACTGCTCCAGTACAGAGTCAAGTCTGCGGGCGAAAATGGTCTTCCAAAACAGGGCAGTTACCCCTGTCAGCACAAACTTCTTTCTGTGTTTCTTAGAGGCAGACATTTGTTCACAGAAGAGATGACTGACTTATTTTCAGATTTTCAAGTTGTAGTAAATGCTTTTTTTCTCCTTAGCACTTTTCACCCTACGATATTTATTTCATGTTGACTTCTTGGTCTTCACTAAAAACCACAGCCTGTCGGGTGAGGTGGCTCACGCCTGTCATCCCAGCACTTTAGGATACTGAGGCGGGAGGACTGCTTGAGCCCAGGAGTTCGAGACCAGCCTGGGCAACATAGCGAGACCTGTTTCTACAAAAGAATAAAAAAATTAGCTGGACATGAGGGCGCGTGCCTGTAGTCCCAGCTACTCGGAAAGCTGAGGTGAGAGGATTGTTGCCTGAGCCCAGGAGATTGAGGCTGCGATGAGCCGTGATCACGCCACTGCACTCCAGCCTGGGCGACAGAGAGAGATCCCGACTCAAGAAAAAAAAGAGTCCAAGGAAGGCCTGCTGGTCCATGTGCAGAGGGAGGCTGCGGGCACACAGCAGGCGACGGTGCCCCTCCGCGAATTCCCGCGAGGCGGCAGCTCGGGTCGCAGGAGGCCGCGGGCCCGAAGGCCGGGCACTGGGAAGCGAGAGCACGGGGTGGTTTCACGCGGGGCCCCGGTCCGTGAGGCCACGACCGGGCAGGCGCCGGAAAGGGTTAGCGCCGACGCAGGGACCCGGGGCTGCAAGGATGCTCCGCGCTGGCTCCGCCCCCGCCCCAGTCCCGCGAACTTCCGGGAGACGACGGTACGGCCGCCAGCCCCCTCCCAAGAGTTCCCGGGATGATCTACCTGCCCCGCCCAGAATCTGGGCGAGGATTGGCTGTCGGCCTCGCGACTCTTCTTTCAGTCCCGCCCCCCGTCCGAGTCTTCCTGGGGAATGGCCGCCCAGCCCTACATTTTCCTCCTCGTCCCGCCCCGCCAACACTCTTTTCGGGATTGGCTGCCCAACCCGCGGTTCTCTTCGTCCCGCCCCCGCCCCGTCTTTGCGGGGATTGGCTTCCGCCCCTTGGCTCTACTCGCCCCGCCCCGTCCAGAGTCTTCGGGATTGGTTGTCCGCCCCGAGTTTTCCTCGTCACGCCCCCCTCCCGGAGGCTTTTCGGGATTGGCTGCCCGCGCTGCGGTTCTCCTCCTTGCCCCGCCCCCTCCTAGTCTTCGGGGGATTGGCTGTCCGCCCCATAGTTCTCCTCGCTCCGCCCCCGCCCAGAATCTTCTCGAGATTGGCTGTCTGCACCGCGATTCTCCTCCTAGTCCCGCCTTCTCCCAGGGTCTTCCCGGGATTGGCTGTCTGTCCCGAGATTCTCCTCGCGTCGCTCCCCGCGGTCCTCCCTCGTTGGGCTACCCGCCCCGTTTCTCCTACTTGTTCCGCCCCCGCTCAGGATCTTCTCCGGATTGGCTGTCCGCTCGCGATTCTCCTCCTAGCCGCGTCCCCGCCCCAGTCTTTCCCGGATTGGCTGTCCCGTCTGGCCTATGCGCCGCGTGGGCCGCCGGCTTGTTTGTCCCGGGAGCTGGCGGTGGGTGCTCCCCGGTGTCGGTCTCGCGCAGGTAGAGCGCGCGGTCTCCCTGGGCCCGGGTGGGGGCTGGGGGCTGGGCTCGTCCTTGTCCCCCCAGCTTTGCCCGCCCCGAGCTCCCCTGCTCCTGGCGGCCCGGACGGAGGGGGAGAGCAGCCCGAGGGGCGGGCGGACGCGCCGGTCCCTGGGCTGCGCGAGGCACAGGCGCCCCGGCCTCCCGCGGACCCCTGGCCCGGGCGCGGTGCCAGCTCCCCGGGCGGTCTGCGCTGGGCTGTGGACGGGCCTCGGCCGGTTTCGGGCCCCAGGCGTGTGTTCAGCGACTGCGGAGGCGCAGCGGCCACAGGTACACGCGCAGGTACGTCCCTGTCCCTGTGCCAGGGGAGGGACAGGCCTGAGCACGTGGCCGGGGGCGGCGGGGGGTCCGGGGCGGCCTCACGGAGGCCCGGATCCGGCTCACCCAGCAGAACGGTGGCCTCTGGTGGTTGTTGGAGTGGTTGAGCTGCCAGAATCCACGACAACGCTAAATTTGCTGGAATTCACCAGACAATGCTAGGGACAAAAAACTAAAAAGTCACTCTCTCGTGTGCCGTTTTTTAGTTGACGGCAGTGTTTTCAAAGGTTGGCACAGGAGGGTAAGGTGAGTCTCCAAAGAAGGGATTTTGACGCTCCCTTGGTTCCATCTTAGTCAGCTGAAGCGTAAGAAATTTCCTTCCCTTGTAAGCACTTTATGACATTTTTTACATAGCCCACGTGATTTACTCAGCCTTAACCTTGACAGTACCTTCTGACCAAGTGTTGGTATATGACCCTGGAGGCAGGAACAACCCACCAGAATAGCTAAAGACTACTCTAAAGCCTGTAACCCAAGCACTTTGGGAGGTTTAGTCAGAAGGATTGTGAGCGCAGGAGTTCGAGACCAGCCCAGGCAACATAGCAGACCTCATCTCCACAAAAAGAGCCCGGCGTGGTGTGACATGCCTGTAGTCCCAGCTACTCAGGAGGCTGAAGCAGAAGGATTGCCTGAGCCCAGGAGGAAGAGGCTGCAGTGAGCATGAGCTTTGTTCTCTCCCTCGGGGTCAATCTGGGTCAATCAGAGACAACAGGCAGAGGGCTGGGGAAAATTGAGTGTTTACTGAAGCTAAAGAATCAGGTAGTGAGTCCGTGTATTCACTGGATCTTGCTCACCCAAGGGATTTTTACATCCAGCATATGTAGCTAAAACGTACGGTCTTGGCTGCTTTAACTGTTGATTAACAGCATCTATGTCTTGTGACCAGTCCTCAGAGTCTTACCTCAGTGCTCAGGCCTTTCATGTGATTCTTTTTTTTTTTTTTTGAGTTGGAGTCTCACTGTGTCGCCCAGACTGAGTGCAGTGGCCGCTCCCGGCCACCACAGCCTCGACTTGCTGGGCTCCGGTGATCCTTCTGCCTCAGCCTTCCAAGTAGCTGGAACTACAGACACATGCTACCATGCCCGGCTAATTTTTGATTTATTGTATAGATGAGGTCTCACCAAGTTGCTCAGGTGGGTCTCGAACCCGCAGGCTCAGGCAATTCACTCACCTCAGCCTCCCAAAGGCACGGGATTACAGGCTGAGCCACCGAGCCTGGCTTCATGTGATTCTTGACCTAAACCGGTATCCAGGTTACATCTGTCTTACCCCTTTTAAGATGCAGGTTCCTTTAAACAACTCTGGAGCTGCATGTTCTTTTTTTCTCTCCTCGCTGTCTGCACATACAAAGAGCTCTGGTTCACAAGACCAGGCTCATGAATGTCTTAAACCAAATTCTGAGATCAAATACCATACAGGAAAGGGTTTACATTTAAAAAGTGATTATACAGCTGGGCTCGGTGGCTCAGCCTGTAATCCCGTGCCTTTGGGAGGCTGAGGTAAGTGGATTGCCTGAGCTTACTGGTTCGAGACCCGCCTGGGCAGGCAAGACCTCATCTCTACAATAAAATAAAAAAAAATTAGCCAGGTGTGGTAGCGCACGCCTGTAATTCCGGCTACTCGGAAGGCTGAGGTGGAATGATCGCCAGAGCCCAGCAGGTCGAGGCTGCGGTGGCCGGGAGCGGCCACTGTACTCCAGTCTGGGCGACAGAGTGAGACTCCAACTCAAAAAAAAAAAAAAAAAAAGTGATTATACCTCAAGATTTTAGAGAGTCCGGGAAGACTGGTTCACTAGGCCTGCGGGCACTGCTCCGAAGACATGCAGCCTGTCCACGTCTCTGCCTTACCTGGTGATCTGGTATGTTGGGCTGTTTCTTCTCAGGCATAGTGGTACAGTGGTTGTCTGCTAGATAGAATCGATCTTTGAAGCGAGTTATTTAGGGTTTCATTGAGCAAGGGGAAGGGTTGACCACGTTCGGGAGGTGGGGGAGAAGACTAAATGAAACATGTGTTTTAAAACCAGCAGTTCGGTGGCTCAGCCTGTAATCCTGCGCCTTTGGAAGGCTGAGATGAGTGGATTGCCTAAGCCCGCGGGTTCGGGACCTGCCTGGGCAACTTGGGGAGACCTCATCTCTACAATAAATCAAAAATCAGCCAGGCGTGGTAGCGCGCGCCTGTAATTCTGGCTACTCGGAAGGCTGAGGCGGAAGGATCGCTGGAGCCCAGCCGTTGAGGCTGCGGTGGCCGGGAGTGGCCACTGCACTCCAGTCTCGGTGACAGAGTGAGACTCCAACTCTAAATAAATAAATAAATAAATAAAACCAGCAGCTTCTACACTTGGCCTGGCTTAATTACAAAAGGGAATTTCTGAATGCAAATATTGATCTTAATATGGTTGGCGGTGTCCCTTCCCAGCCTGGGCAGCAGTGAGACTCTAACTCAAAAAGGAAAGCCTCAGAGCCACGTCGACGGATGTGAACATCTGTCAGCCTGCTCAGACCATGAGCCATGTTGGGGTGCTCACACTTGCCCCAAGGACCTTGACCCATTGGGTCCCGCCTGTCCCCAAAGGCAGTCACAGATGGGGCAGTAGCTCTTCCACCATGGACTCCCAGTGTTGTTGCCCTGCCTTGTCTCCCAGATATACCCCAGAAGCCTTTCCTGCAGCACTGGCCTCCTGAGACGCTGAAATTGGCATTATCCGCCTCCGCCCCTCACACACTTGCCCTCGATTTACCCAACTTGACAAACCTTTCCAATCTGTATTGCTGTGAAAACACTGGGAAAGCTGTAGCTATTCTAGGACAGACTTCTTCTTGGCTAAGTCCTATAGCACACTTGTCATGTGGGTTGGACCATGTGGATCAGGCATGCTCATGCTTGTGCAGTAGCCTCAGCTGCCATCCTAGCTACCAGCCATTGCCCTCACTTCACCCTTCTGAGTAGCTGGTACTACAGGAGCACACCAGCATGTCCTGCTCATTTCACTATATTGTCTAGGCTGATCTGGAATTCCTGGGCTCAAGCAATCCTTCCACCTCAATCTTTTCGAGTAGCTGGGACTACAGGCATGCACTACCAGGCACAACTTTTTATGAGATGGTCAATTTAGGTCAGAAAGAGAAGACTTGGGAGAAGCTCAAGGAAAAAAAAACTACTCCCAGGTCCTAGAGGCAGGAGCCATGCCACACCACACAGGGCCACATGGCAGAGATGCCAGGGTGAATGGGAGTGAGGAAAAGGTGTAGGCCACAAGCTTTACCTCCATGGGAGTGGAGAGGCATGCAGGGTGGACAGCATGGGGTTGGCTAGCTTGAATAGTTTCAAAGGGCTTCAAAACACAGGCGTCTCCCCTCATTGCCTGGCTCCATGGTGTGTGAATAGGGTGTGGCCATGGACTGCTTAGTTTGTGCATCAAGGACATGCTCCTGGTTGGAACACTTGCCTTGATAAGTTGGCCAGCCCCGGGAAAGGCAGTCTCTCCCCAGCCAGAATGATTTTTAAAATGTCAGAACATCATTAATATACAGGACATTGTAAAATATTTATGTGTGTGCACATGAGATGATCAGGCGGCCGAAAGTATAGGTCCCGCCCGACCCCAGCGTTTCTGACCCTTTGTTTCCCACTGCACGGGTTAAGTCTCCCCAGGTCTGAGGGTGACATGCATGCTGGGGCGGTCCTCTGAGATCCATGCTGCCCAGTGTGGCGCTCTGGATAAACTTTGTAGACTCACCTCTAGCTTGAGACAAGCCTCACTGCTTTACAGGTAGACTGAACTGGCTGAGTCGTACTTATGCCATGGCAGTGCCAAACTCTCACCTCTAACCTTTATGAACTGAATCAGATAAAGGGACTCACTTTGCATCAGAAATAATCACCTGCTTGCAAACGCTGGATATTCATTAAGATTTTATACCTCAACTATCAATCCATAGGGCAAGTGAAACATAAAATGAACTCTAGAGGAAATTTGTCAAAAAACAACACAGGTGGCCAGAAACATTACCCTGGTCTTTGTAAACATCTGACATACTCCAAATAAGAGGACTGGCCATTTTTGAAATAGTTTGGAGCTGGCATGCCTACTGGCATCTCTAAAACTTCCACTTCTGGACAGAACGGGCACAGTGGGAACTTGAGTGAACAGTTCGATGCTGTGACTGGTTATTTATGAGAATTACTGTAATTGGAGCTTCACTGACAGGTTCTGCATCCCTTTCAGCCAGGTAATCAAGGACACATCAAAGTTTTTGGAGAAGATGCACTGTCACCTTCCTGGTAAGGGCCTTATGAAGTCCTGCTAGCCACTGCACTGCCATCAGAATTCCTGAATTTATATGTCACACCAAGCTAGATCATACCGTCACAGGGCCATTGAGAGGCCATCCTGTGTGTTGCCTCACATTGAGGATTCCAGAGCCAGGATCTAGGGCAGGTGATGCTGTGAAGCAGACGTGTTCCCCCATATATCAGACCCAGAACTTCATCTCCATATATTTGAAACATCTCCCCTCTCTAACCAGGAAAACTCTTTGTTGGAAGTTTAAGCAAACACCACCACCACCCCCCCTCCCCCCGACCTCATTTGATCCCTGTTGGCTGGAGACTGCTATTCTTAACCTAGTCCCTTCTCCCTGCTATGGGCTCCCTTTCCAGCTGTCTCTTGTTTCAACACACCCTCACCGCTTTGTGGGCAATTCTGGCACAACCCCAACACCTGCCCACACAAGTCTTCCAGACTCTGGCCACCTTAACTAATCAGTCTGATTGCTGGTTATGTCAGCATCTGGACAGGGCAGACGAACCTGAACTGATTAGAGTTCCTGGTGGACCCATTCTGGACAGTGGACATACGAGAAGTTATGGTATCCACAAGCAGTAGGGCGGAGCCACTCTGCTGTCTCATCTGGTGATGTGAGTGGGTGCTGGGAACCCTCCGTGGAAGCTCAAGGAAGAGTGAGACTGCTGGAAGGGAATTTTTCTCTGTGCATGGAAAATAAAAATGGCTCCGGACCTAATCTAGGCAACATACCTAAACAATACTGTGGTCCCTTGAGATACCACCTAACTGCAGTAAGAATGGCCATCATTAATAAAACCACCAACAACAGATGCTGGCGAGGATGTCGAGAAAAAGGAATGCTTCTACCCTGCTGGTGGGAAAGCAAACTAGTGCAACCTATGTGGAAGACAGGATGGTAATTTCTGAAAGAACTAGAAATTGACCTTCCATATGACCCAGCAATTTTTTGGGATATTTTGGGAATATACTCAGAGGAACTCAAATCATTCTATAAAAAAGATACCTGCACACACGTTTGTTGCAGCTCTATTCACAATAGCAAAAACATGGAACCAGCCATGCTGCCCATCGAAGCTGGACTGGATTAAAAAAATGTACATATGCACAATGGGATATTATGCAGCCTTAAAGAAGGACAAACATATAGACTTTGCAGCAACTTGGATGGATTTAGAGTCTGTCATACTCAGTGATCTATCACAGAAACAAAGAACAGAGTACCATATGTTCTCAGTCATAATCAGACCTTGAACAATTATCATACTATAAGAAAGGGATTGGCAGTAGTGGGAAACTGCCAGGGGAAGGGGAGTACACCTCATCAACAAGGGTACCTGCATAATGAACATTTGTATACCTAACCCTGAATTGTACTATGCATCTTTAAAATAAAATTTAAAAATAACCCCTCCACCCACCAAATAAAAAATACTGTGATCAGACACTGTGGTTTTATTCTATAGCTGGCACCTTCAAACCCTCTGCAGATGTTGTAGGTGAACCCAAGGCTGGTGATTGTGGCACAGGTATTTGCCTTGTCACTAGCAGTGGTCCTGGTTTGCAGGTTGCACAAAGGGTCCTGGCACAGCGCAGCTGTCCCCTTGATTGGTCTGCCCAAAACCCAGGACTACATATGGGTGGACCAAAACTCTGGACTGACCTGGATAGGTAATGACACCTGTCTGTATAGCTGCCAAAACCAAACTGAAGGTCTTCTCTACCAGGTATTCTGTAACCTGTTCTGTTCATATGGCCTGACAGGCACACGGGAAGTGGAGGTGTGCAGGTGCCAGTGTAATCTGTGACCAAGGTCGTGACGGGCGCCAGGCCTTGGTCTTGCAGGACACTTTTTCCAGTGTGACCTTGTCTGAGCAATCCTGGTCTCTTTATTTTATGTGGCAAGAAAGTATATAAATGCTTTCCACCTAAATAGGGCGATTTGGTGTTGAATATGTGGCACCATCCAACACCAGGTATCCCACCTTGAATGCAGCCAGATTACAAATCTGGAGTCTTTCACTCATAAAATAATGCCACATAAATGCACCCAATGAGATATCATAGACAGCCCACCCATGTATTGCAACACTAAGGATGACGCAACATAAGGGACCCTTTTTCCATGTTTAGGAACTTGTGATCTAGAAAAAGCAATTCTAAACATTTCTAAAGTAATGGAACAAGAATTCAGGGCTACTGCGCTGACCTTGAAAGCACACCAATCAGAAGTGAGCAGTTTAGACTCTGTCCCCCCAACAGAGAATAGCTTGTGCAACTGATGGCAAGGAATGCTGCTTGTACATGAATTAAGTCAGGAGAAGTGAGGTCTGGTATACAGCATATACAAGAAATAACCAACAGACTACGGGAAAGGAATGCATCTGAAAGGCTATTGGGGCCATGAGGCTATGTGTTCATACCTGCTTTTATTGGCCTGATCATCCTTGTTCTGATCTGTATTCTTATCGTTCACAGATTAAGTCTCAGACCTCTCCTCCACAGCAGCTGTCACAGCTAGCTAATGAAGCCTCATGTCAAGTTTCAAATGGGGCAGTGAAGGGACAAACATGCCATCAGAAGGGCAAAGTCTAATGTGAAGACATCTGAACAAACATTAGCTGCAGAAGAAAGTCTTCTCTAGGCTTCTCCTGGAGGAGTGAATTCAGCTGCCAAAAGCCCCTCTCCGAGAGAGCCTCCTACTAAAGAAAAGTCTGATGGCACTGGAACCCCCAAGGCGTTGACTTGTAGGAAGAAGCCTTAGCAGAACCTTTCCTACTTTCCCTCGGAAGCCTTAAAACACACACGCTATTGAGCTGATATGTAACCCCTTGCTGTTCAGGGAGCTGCCCTTGATAGAGTGCTCTTGGATCCATGTATAATAAATGTTTTTAACTGTTACTTTGCTGTTAAGTTCCAATCACTGGAACCTAAGTTGGTAAAGGAAAAGTTTTCCCAATGACACTTCCTAGACTTTGTATAGATCAGAGAGTGTGTTTGATTTTGTTTTAAGGTGGGAGAATACTGTGTATATGGATATACAAGACTGTCTTTTAAAATTTGTCTCAAAGAATAAACATTGGGTAGTCATCGTGTACATTTAAGAACAGACTGAAGGCTCAGCCTGTAATCCCAGCACTTTGGGAGGCCGAGGCGAGTGGCCTGAGCCCACGGGTTCAAGACCAGCCTGGGCAACTTGGCGAGACCTTGTCCTACAATAAATCAAAAATTAGCTGGACATGGTAGTGTGCACCTGTAGTTCCAGCTACTTGGAAGGCTGAGGTGGAAGGATAGCCAGAGCCTAGCAAGTGGATGCTGGACTGGCCATGAATGCGCCACTGCACTCCAGCCTGGGCAACAGAGTGAGACTTCAAATAAAAGAACAGACTTAAAACATTTTATTTTCTTTAGGGAGAAAGCTATAAACCATAAGCTGGGGTGATCTGTGCTTTCCTGACTTCCTGTGGGCATTCTAATGTATGGTCCAGTGGGGTTCCTGGGGTGAGTTTTCACCATCTTGCTACATGGGCAGCAGATGGAAGGAAGAGTCGGGAATGTGGAGGTGATATTTCTCATATTGAAGGCATCACTCCAGACCAGGGTCGGTGGCTCAGCCTGTAATCCCTGCACTTTGGAAGGCCAAGGCAAGTGGATTGCCTGAGCCCATGGGTTTGAGGCCCGCCTGGGCAACTCAGTGAGACCTCGTTTCTACAATAAATAAAAAATTAGCCGGGTATGGTAGTGTGTGCCTGTAGTTCTGGCTACTTGGAAGGCTGAGGTGGAATGATCGCCGGAGCCCAGCAGGTCGAGGCTGCAGTGGCCGGGAGCATACCACTGCACTTTAGTCTGGGCGACAGAGTGAGACTCCAACTCAAAAAAAAAAAAAAAGCATCACTCTGCCCAGTCCTGTGGTGAGTCCTTCACACATACTGTCTTCCAGCTTTTATAGATGAGTAAACCCAGAGGGTAGGTAACTTGCTAATAATTATGCCATTACTGAAAAAAAGCAGAACAAAGTAGTATGTTACTTTTTAGAAAAGGAGAAATAAAACATGTTTACAAATATGTTTTTGCAGATAAAACAGGAAGGGTATGCCAGAGCTCATCAAAATGATTATATGTGAGGGGTGGGCAGTGAGACACCCACCTCTTTTATAAAAGTTGAACATAAATAAGTTTATGCACATTATAGCAGATGATTTATTAACATTGAATAATTATATCAAATTACATTAAAAAAAATTATACTCTGGGGTTGGGTGCAGTGGCTCATGCCTGTAATCCCAGCACTTTGGGAGACAGAGGCAAAAGGACTGCCTGAGCCCAGAGGTTCGAGACCAGCTTGGGAAGCTTGGCAAGACATTTGCCTTTACAATAAATCAAAAAATTAGCCAGGCATGGTGACTCATGCCTGTAGTTCCAGCTCCTTGGAAGGCTGAGGCAGAAGGATCGCCTGAGTCCAGTAGGTTGATGCTGCCATGTCCATGAGCGTACTGCACTCCAACCTGGGCAACAGAGTGACTCTCCAACTCAGAAAAACCCCAAAATTATACTCTGAGTATATTCTTAGAGATGAGTTTATTATTCACACTAAAATTTGTGTTAGAAAAACCATTCCAGTGGGACAGGACATCATAGAAAGGCCCATTGAGCTGAAGGATATAAGACTTCCTGTGTATGCTATGTAGAGCCAGAGAAGCCATGAAAAGACACTGCAACTTTCAGAACTGGGTATTTGTGGTACTCACTATCCCTTATTTCACAATGTCAAGTAATGATAAGGTTAAGAGGGAATGGTAAAAATATCCGTTAGGCAGCTCAAAGACTCACCGGATGTTTTAGCTTCCTACTTCCTTATGCATTTACTAATTAGAAGTTTACTTAAGTTCTAGCTTACCTCCCAATTAGCTGAAAAAATAAAAAACGTGTCTACTTTAGGAATATTTGTTATCCAATAATTTTTGTCAGTGTGGACTCATGGATATATAGTATTCTCTGAGCTACAACCCAATATTGTCATCCTGCTGCTCAAAGTGTTCCAGTTCGGGCCTTTGAGAACTCTTTGAAGTTGGTTCCTTGTCCTTTTGACACCTCCCTACTTTTTGTTGTTTTGTTTTGTTTGTTAAGCACTTCCTTACTTTGTGGTGTTTCCATGTGCTCCAGGCTCATCTTGTATTTTCCTTGTACTGGAAATTGGTTTTAGAAACCAAAATCTGGGTACAAGATGTGCTCATGGCTTCTACTACTACAGTATCACCACATAGGTGCCTTCAGCAAACAAAACTAGAAAGTGCATGTATGCATGCATATTAACCAATGTACATATAGACACCTACATCTCTATACCTGGACTTTATTAAATACATGTATTCAGACTGAAAACTCCAACTCTAGTTCAGTACCACAGGGTTCGTTTTAGCCTCACCTTACCCCTTGCTTGTTTGTAATTTCTTTTCTGTGACTGAGAATCCTGTTTCACATGATATAAGATCTATTTACAGACTGGGCACAGTGGCTCATGCCTGTAATCGCAGCACTTTGGAAGGTTGAGGCAGAATTGCTTGAGGCCAGGAGTGTGAGACCAGCCTGGGTAACATAGCAAGACCTCATCTCTACAAAAAATTAAAAAAATTAGCCAGTTGTGGTGATGTGCACCTGTACCCAGCTACTCAGGAGGGTGAGGCAGAAAGATTGCCTGAGCCCGGGATGTCAAGGCTACAGTGAGCTGTGATCATGCCACTGCACTCCAGCCTGTTCAACAGAGTGAGACCCTGACTCACAAAGATGGTTCAGGTACGATAAGGTCACATTAGCATTTTGAAATGCCTTTTTTGTTTGTTTTCCAGAGATAAGGTCTTGCTATGTTCCTCAGGCTGGTCTCACTCCTAGGCTCAAGCAAGCCTCCCGCATTGGCCTCCCAGAGTGCTGGGATTACAGGCATGAGCCACCATGTCCGGCCTGAAATGCCCTTCTAATATAAACACTTAAAGCAGCCCCATCGGCCTGCCAAAAGATGCAGCACACCCTCCAGTACTAAAGTACTTCATGGCCAGGCTCAGTGGCTCAGCCTGTAATCCCATGCTTTGGGAGGCTGAGGTGAGTGAATTGCCTCAACCTGCTGGGCTCCAGCAATTCTTCCGCCTCAGCCTTCTAAGTAGCTAGAACTACAGGCATGTGCTACCATGCCTGACTAATTAGTTAGATTTACTGTAGAGACGAGGTCTCGCCAAGTTGCCCAGGCTGGTCTTGAACCCCTGAACTCCAGCAATCCTCTCACCTGTCCTCCCAAAGTGCTGGAATTACAGGCTTGAGCCACCAAGCCCGGCTAGAAATTTCAACAAACCTAGAAAGTAATGCGAAGAAAGGGATTTCAGAAAGCATTTTTGTCTATGATGTCCTAACATGTACATTTAAGGAGCTAGTTGAGCCAGGCTCGGTGGCTCAGCCTGTAATCCTGCGCCTTTGGGAGGCTGAGGTGA
>NW_007023511.1:264520-265145 GCF_000164805.1 Carlito syrichta
AAAAAAAAAAAAAGAAAAAAAAAGAAAGGCACTATTCCGTTGCTCGCAAGGACACACGCAGCCTCCAGAACACAAGGGTTCAGGCACTGGTGCTGCTGAAACATGTAGTATCAAGCATCAGGAAGTCCTGTCAGTTGACACAGATGAGGTATTCTTACACAGAATAGGCAAAAAATGGTTCCATGTAGAAGAAATTTATTATTTCCTTTTTTGAATGGGAGTCTTACTCTGTCACCCAGGCTGGAGTGCAGTGGCACACTCACGGCCACCTCAGTCTCAACCTGCTGGGCTTAGACGATTCTTCTGCCTTAGCCTTCCAAGTAGCTGTAACTACCATACCCGGCTAATTTTTTTATTTATTGTAGAGACTCATCAAGTTGCCCAGGCTGGTCTTGAACCCCTGAACTCCAGCAATCCTCTCACCTGTCCTCCCAAAGTGCTGGAATTACAGGCTTGAGCCACCAAGCCCGGCTAGAAATTTCAACAAACCTAGAAAGTAATGCGAAGAAAGGGATTTCAGAAAGCATTTTTGTCTATGATGTCCTAACATGTACATTTAAGGAGCTAGTTGAGCCAGGCTCGGTGGCTCAGCCTGTAATCCTGCGCCTTTGGGAGGCTGAGGTGA
>NW_007023511.1:265165-271011 GCF_000164805.1 Carlito syrichta
GGGAGTGGCCACTGCACTCCAGTCTGGGCGACAGAGTGAGCCTCCAAAAAAAAAAAAAGAGCTAGTTGAACCATGTGCAATGTTCCTTCCCATAGGAATAAATTTTGAGTTCAACAGATAGAACTTCTTCAGAACATAGGTGATTTGCCTGTTTTCTTCCCAGCCTCCAGCCTGACGCTGGGTAACTGTTATCGCCCATAATTCAGTAGTGGTATTATTGCAGCCTGGAAACACCCAACCACAGTCCCAAGACCCAGTTCATTTACTAGTCACACTATTTTTTTAAAGCCTCCCAGAGATCCAAGTTGACATTTCTTAGAACATGAGCCAAAATTGACATTGCTTTGAAAAAACTATGCCATTTTAAGTCTGTACAACCTCTGGGACGCTGTTGGTAGAGCTGTGGAGCCAACAGGGCAAAAGTTATCATTGCAATGTTTTTTCTATTGTCTTGTTTCTGATTTTTTTTTTTTGAGTTGGAGTCTCACTCTGTCGCCCAGACCGGAAGCGGCCACTGCAGCCTCAACCTGCTGGGCTCCGGCGATCCTTCCGCCTCAGCCTTCCCAGTAGCTGGAATTACAGGCATGTGCTACCACGCCTGGCTGATTTTTTGATTTATTGTAGAGATGAGGTCTCGCTGCCCAGGCGGGTCTCGAACCCGTGGGCTCGGGCAATCCACTCACCTCAGCCTCCCAAAGGCACGGGATTACAGGCTGAGCCACCAAGCCCAGCGTTTCTGAACTTTTATAACTTGGAGTTTTGTACTTTGAAATGAAGTGTATTTAAACAAACCACAAATTTGTTCTTTTATTAGTTTTGATATGCTTTATTAGGAGGTGTTTGCTAATTCTGGGGTTTTTTTTGTTTTGTTTTTTTTCTGGTGGAAACAAGGTCTCACTGTTGCCTAGGCTGGTCTCGAACTCCTGGGCTCTAGCAGTCCTCTCACCTCGGCCTCCCAAAGTGCTGGGATTCCAGGCATGCGCCATCAAACCCAGCCTAACCCTGTGTCTTTTAGCCAGGAGTTCATATATCTCAAGAGCCAAGTCAAAATATGGTGCATGCCTGTAATCCCAGCACTTTGGGAGGCCAAAGTGGGAAGACTGTTTGAGCCCAGGAGTTCAAGACCAGCCTAGGTAATGTAGCAAGACCCCCTCTCTACAAAAATATTAAAAAGTTATGTGGGCGTGGTAGTGCACATCTATTGTCCCATCTACTCTGGAGGCTGAGGCAAAAGGATCACCCGAGTCCAGGAAGTTCAGACTGTGGTAAGCTATGATCATGCCATTGCAATCTAGCCTGGGCAACAGAGACCCTAACTCAAAAAACATCCATCCATCCATTCATTGCCACATCTATATTTTTTAAATTTTGAGATGGAGTCTTACTCCGTTGTCCAGGCTGGAGTGCCATGGGACGCTCACGGCTACCCCAGCATCAACGTGCTGGGCCCTGGCAATCCTTCCACCTCAGCCTTCCAAGTAGCCAGAACTACAGGCGTGTGCTACCATGCCCGACTGGTTTTTTATTTTATTGTAGAGACAAGGTCTCACCAAGTTGCTCTGGCTGGTCTCAAACCCGAGGGCTTTCAAAGTGCTGGGATTACAGGCTGAGGCACCAAGCCCAGTTACCTTGATTCATGAATAGGTAAAATCTGTTCCCACCCATTCACGGGCAGTAGTAGTTCAGGTAGGCTAAGGAGACTCCAGCTGCATTTGTGATCTTGAACTTGAGTACCTGCATGAGTTCCCTGTGGCTGGTGTAACAGATTCCCACAACTTTGTGACTTAAAACAGCACATTTGCCGGGCGCTTTGGCTCATGCCTGTAGTCCCAGCATTTTGGGAGGTGGAGGCAAGAGGATTGCCTGGGCTCATGGGTTCGAGAGCAGCTTGGGCAACATGGTGAGACCTCATCTCTACAATAAATTTTTTTTTTAAATTGGCCAGGTGTATTGGCGCATGCCTGTAGTTTCAGTTGCTTGGAAGGCTGAGGCAAATGAATCGCTGAGCCCAGCAGGTTGAGGCTGCAGTGGCTGTGAGCGTGCCACTGCACTCCAGCCTGGGCAAGAGTGAGACCTGCAACTCAAAAAAATAATTTTATTCTCAGTTCTGAAGGCCTGAAGTCAGAAATCAGTTTACTGGGCCAAATGAAAGGCAGCTCCCTCAGGAGGCTCAGTGGGCCAGGCACCTTGCAGCCTCCGACTTCTGGTAGCTGCCTTACTTCAACCCTCAAGGCCAGCATTTTCGACTCCCCCCCCACCTCCCCCAGGAGCTTGTGACCGCATTAGGGCCCACTAGGATTATGAGATAATCTTCCTCTATCTAGATCGTTAATCTAATTATCCCTGCCAATAAGGTAGCATTCATGGGTCCCAGACATGCGAGCCTGATTATCTTTGGGACGGTTATTCAGCCTTCCATCTCCCCAGGGCCCAGGGGTGGGTGGTATCATGTAATCTAACTGCAGTCATGGCAGTGTCCTGCATCTGTGCTGCCTACCTGTGTGTGGGTCATGAGGGTGTCATCTGTGGCAGACTCAGCCTTGGTCCAAATAACTTAAGGGCAAATGACCACAGGGCTCAGTGGAGTGTGGAAGCAGTGGTCATCCTTGAATTCCTGTAGTTCCCATGCCTCTCATGACAGCAGCTAGAAGATACTGCCTAATGTCAGCAGTCATCTTGTCCTGATTATCAGGACAATACAGTATCAAGACGGGCAGTTGGCACCATGTCCAACCCTCTTGAGTCTTGATTGCCAGTTTGCAGTTTCCTGAGGGAAAGTGGTCTAAGTGCGAACATGCAAGCCCCTCACGTGCCATGTCATCCCACTCAACAATTACCTGATATTAAACGACAAACGCTGCCACCCTGGTACCAGCCACAATGGATTCGGGATGCCATGATGGAGTCAGCACCAAGACTCCAAGATGAGGACCAAGTACATTTAAGATTCTGGAAAATGTTTTGTTTTGCTTTTCAGTCGGAAGTGTCACTGCCACCTAGGCTGGAGTGCAGTGGCATGCTCATGGCCATCGTAGCCTCAACCTGCTGGGCTCAGGTGATCCTTCTGCATCAGCCTTCCAAGTAGCTGGAGCCACAGGCATATGCCACCTTGCCTGCCCAATTTTTTGATTTATTGCAGAGACGAGGTCTCACCATGTTGCTCAGGCTGGTCTCAAACCTTTGAGCTCAGATAATAGTCTCATATCCACCTCCCATAGTGCTGGGATTACAGGTATCAGCCACCACACCTGGTAAGATTCTGAAGAAAGCTCTTTGTGAGTGGTACACAAATATGAATACATTGACTGCTAGACATGCAGACTGATTACTTAGCTAGAACTATGATGGACTTGACCTCTAATACTACAGGCCCCACAGAACATGCACGGTAGGGAGGCATACCCAGCACCACACGAGGTTCAGTTCTGGATGCCCTGAGGCCATTACAGGGTGCTAAGAATTACCAGGGAAAGAGGAAGGACCAACAGCAGTGAGAATCTGGGCTAAGGGGAAAGTCTGGTAGCAGGGAGCATTCATTATACCCAGAGGCCTGGATGGCCAGGAGGTAAGCTGCCATCCTACAATGGTTGATTACCCCTCACCAACCCTGCAGGCACACACCAAGTCCCTTCCCCTCTAGGGAACCGCTCTGTGGCTTCACCTCCAAACCTCAAAATGCCCCTCAACTCTACATTCAGCCTGTTCAGGCATTCCTGGCCTGCCCTACCCTAACACGCAAACCTCCCCCTTTTTCTGCTCTGGCAGTTACACTGGCTAACATACCAAGTGCATCACCTTCAGAGCTTCCCCACCCCCAGGCTGGACTGTAGGGTATAATCTGGAGCATAAAGATGTAAAGCTTAGGTAGAGAGGCCCAAACTCTGGATTAAGCACTAACACAGACTGCAAGGTATCAAATACTTTTTATTGAAGATTCTGGGAAATGAGCTGTGACACACAGGCAAATACTGATCAAGAAGAATGGCCTTGTGTGGGCTCTGTGCTGCTTGCTAGACTGTTTCCTCCTGCACAAAAACGTTCCTATCACTTTCCAAAGTTTCTAACTATCTAGCCCCAGCTTGTCCTTCTAAGCCCCAATCACTCCTCATTATGCTAGCTACATAGAAAATACCCAGCAGGCTGATGGGTGCTCCCTTTGTACCAAATTTTGGAATCCTAGGTTTAATGTAATTAATACATTTAAGTCTCATTGAATTGTATTCCTAACAGCTCTGCAGACCGAGTCTGTTTAGTTTTTTTGCCGTTACACCAGAATACCAAATCTCAAGGTGACTTTCCAGAGGTCACACGGGACAGAACTCCAGTAGCCACCTAACCCTTGCCTTCATCTGTGAAATGGGAGCAGACTCAATCTCAGCTGCAAAAGCTGTGAAGGAATGAACAGGAAGCCTCTGCTGCATTGCCTGCCACCAACACCACCCCCTGCTCCAACTCCCTGGGTAGCACAGGAACACCCTATCAAGAGAACTCAACCTTCCTCGAAGCATGTTCCACTGTGCCAGTAGGGTCAGCTTCCAGCTGCTGCTTCAAAGCAGGCACACAGACAAGCGAGGCCCGAGTGTTGCTGAAACTCGTCTCATGTCCAAATTTTCAGGTGAAATTTGCTGACAGGAACTCTGACACCCGTCAACTCTACAGGTTCATCTACAGTCCGAGGGCAGTTTTTCAAGCTGGTTTGACAAATTCTTCCCAAGTTTTTTTCAGTTTGGCTGTTTGAAGGTTTACCCCGTTTAAAATGGGAAAACCATTGGTAAACTTGTGTCTTACTCAGAACAGCATCTTTGTAAGTTGTTTGTAGCATACTAACTGTTTCCGCCACATTTTCCCCCAACAGTAAACAAAATTTCACTGCCATGCATTGTTCATGTAAATCACCCATCATGATGTGGGGAAATGCTTGAAAAGAATGTAAAAAGAACTAACTGAAACTAAGTGCAGCCACTCCCAACATTGCTAGCTGGCACCCTGACACCGACTAGTTCCTCTAACATCTAGTGGGGAAGCCGTACTACAAGGGCCCGCCCTCACCACTCCCTTAAGATGGTTCCCGGTTTTTTGGTCTCTCCATTAAGTCAGTGGCAACACCAGCATCAAAGCAGACCAGCTCCAGCGGCTTTCCCTGTAGTTTCAACCTACAAGAAAGAAACGTTTTCGAGTGTGGACAGCTATCTTTTTCTGCCCAGTGCTTCCCTGCAGCATACTCAGTGAATCTGATTTTCTCACTCTTAAAAGAGGAGAAAAGAAACGTTTTTAAATGCGTTTATAACAGTGCTTCAATGTGTTTATCGTGTGTTCTATGGACTGAGTTTTTTTTAAGTGACAAAGATGCTTCAATTCCAAGGTAATCTCTCCTGTTTGTGCTGTGCCTCCAGACAGGATCCAAAGGGGAGCCAAGCACCCTCCTCTCCGGGTTTTATGGAGACTTGATTTACCCTTCTGTGTTGGCCTCTTAAAGCACTGCGTCAACCTTAAAAGGGCACAGGAAAGGGCGACTTGAGACGTTTGTTCTCCCGGGGTTTTTCTGTTTACCACCTCGTGGTTCTCAGCAGTTCCCTTAATAGGCCCGAAAGCACCTCGGAAGCCGCTGTACTGCCAGAGGGACTCCCCTTTCGCTAGAGTCGGATCCTGGGCTCCGCGCGGCCGCCCCGGGACCCCCGCCGCCAAGGGCCACGTGCTCGGACCTGCGCCTCCCCGGGCGCAGGGGCAGGGACGTACCTGCGCATGGAACTCCGCAGTCGCTGGACACACGCCCGCAGTCCGAGATCGGCGGTCCGGAGCCTGTCCACAGCGGGGACAACCTGGGGAGCAGAAAGAGCTAGCACCAC
>NW_007023512.1:0-16715 GCF_000164805.1 Carlito syrichta
ACTGATTAATTAAAAAAAAAAAAAAAAAAGTATTATGTAAAGTTAGAAATATTATAACAAGCATTCTATTTACTTAGCTGCCTATGTAATTTTAACATAACCTGTGCCATAGCACTTTAATCCTAGACCGTGTTTTCCTTTGAAAGCTATCACAATCTGACTTACAGAAAAGACCATCTAAAATTAGTGTAAGCAATTCTGACACAAATTTTTTCTCTCTGACTGTGGTCTTTGAAATTTTAATGAATAAAAATCAGAGTAGCTTTTAAAATGAGGCAAGTACTTCCTACCTCTGTGGCATATCTTCAGTTGAACTCCAAATGAAGAGATTACCAAAATGTAAGATCCACAATGTCTTCAAAAAGCAGAAAGTTAAAACACACTTATAAGCAATAGCACTTTATAGTAAAAGCAATGCCACTTATTGTTAATCCATAAAACAGGTTTTTAAAAAAATACACTTAATTTCACATTTATAAGATAGGTGCTTTTTATCTTTTCTTGAGATAAAACAGAATATACCTGGCTGTTGACAGGTGGGAGAAAATTATTTGCAAAAATTTCACAATGGGTGGTGGATACATGGTGATTTAAGAAATAATGAAAGTCTAATCCAAAGATTCAGAGCTGTGCTGTATAATATGTTGCACATGTGATTATTAGGCACTTGGAATACGTTAGAATGAACTGGAATGCGCTATGCATGTGAAAAACTCACTGGATTTGTAAATAATATTATTAAGAAAATGTAAAATATATTATTTACAATGTTTTATATTTTATGATAAAATAACATTTAAATATACTGAGTTAAATAAAATAGATCACTAAAATTAATATAATCTGTTTCTTTTTTCCTTTTTTTTGGTGGGTATTAGAAATTTAAAATTACATGTGTGGCTTGCATTATGTTTCTATTGGACCATGGTGGGCCAGGGTCTAGTGATTGTCTTTGCCACCAAAAAGTTATTTGCCCTGGTCTCCGCATCCTGAGTGTGCAGGTCTCGTTGACCTCTAAGACTTTCACTTCCCAAATGTGCCACGATTCATTTGTGAGTCCAGGTCCATGCCCTTGCAGCAGAGAGAAGTATAGTTCTTACTCAACTCTTGTTTTATTTTTCTTCTCTGTTTTCTTGCCCTGGAATAGTTTTTCTACATGGAAAGCATTTTTTGTAAATATATTTCCTGAACTTGTATATTTTAACAGAATATTTGCCTTGTGGTGCAAAACCAATTGCATAGATGAATAAAAATATATTCATGTGGTGTTTGTCCTTTGAAATTGAAGTACCATGCCAAGGTAAAATTTCTCACTTAAATCTTATTAGTCATGCTACAGGATTAATGCCAGGTAGCACTTGTAATGACAATCAAATATTACAAAAACAATTGCATTAAACATATTTTATATTTGCTATTTGAGCCATCAATAAGAAAGATTACTTTCTTTGAAGGTCATGGCAAAATAAACTTGTGGTTTATTTGTCTGTTGAACGAGAGGCCTTCCTTTTTAATTCCTGTTAGATTTTATTTAAGAAATATCTGTGATTAAGATATTCATCGAATGTGCAGTAGGCTTTATGCAATGGGCAGGAGAACAACTTACAGATTATATTACCCTCTGGTTATGAAATTCAAAGATAGTTAATAGATTGCTTAAGTGGAGAATATTGCATGGACTAAGCCTATGCCTACATAATGTGAATTTCACTGCTTCTTCAATGTCATTATTCGAAAGAAAAAAGTCAAGAAGATAAATTGAAACAATTAGGTGAACTAAAGTATTTGGAAGAAAAATGTTTCCATTTTCTTTTCTAACTTTACTTCTTATTTCCTATTTTTTTTTCACTTTTTCTTAATAAATGAATGAATGTGATCCCTGAAGCATCTATTGATCACTGAGGATGTCAGCACGTTGTGCACTGAAATCATTTGAATTAAATGTGGTCTAATTTTAAGCTTAAAAAGAAAATACTACAGTGTATGCATGCTCTTGTCTTAGGAAAATGCTTTTCTCAATGAAGAGATTAGATTAGATTCATCAGGAGAAAGAAGCAGACTGAGGCAGAGTTTAGTGTGCAGGATGTTTATTAAGGAGTGCTTTTGGGATTAATCACTGCGAAAACGAGGGAAAGAGAGTAGAGTTTGACAGAGGGAGAAACAAGCCCAAAGACAGTCGTGCCACCATACTCAGCTGGCCCTACGGAGAGCTGTCAAGCTGAAATAACCTTTTAGAGATACCTATGCTAGGTCAAAATGGCTGGACATTTCTACACCTGCATTTCTACAAAATGACTGGACATTTCTACACTCATTGAATATGGGCCACCCTGGAAGGGTATGACTGTGTGAAACAGCTCACTGTTACTGAGGGCATATCCAAAGGTGCCAGTAGCTGAAGACTCTGCTGACAGTACTCAGTTGTTGGATCCATCAATTCTTATATCATTTACAACAGACTGTAACACCTAGATCTTAATGACATTTATGTATTCACTTATAAGACAAACATATATTGAGTACCCTGTGTATGTCCAGGCATCATGCTAATTTTTCAGGTTACAAAGAAAAAGGATGGGGCTACTGAACTTACAATTCTGGCAGTCTAGTTCACTATCACTAGTTCTTCTATATCAATTTTCTGGTTTCACCAGGACTTCTAATTGATTGTTATCATCTTCTCATGATGCATCACACTTTTGATGTCATCTTGCCTAGCATATAGCAAGGATTCATCATTAGAATCAAAACTTCAATTCTCTAGCTCCTTCTTCCCGTTCTTGTACTCAGCTGACAAAACCTAAGATCAGACTAAATTTATCATTGCAGAACCTCACTGAAACAGTTAGACATGACTGGGAAGAACGACATGCACATATGTACACACACACACACACACCCCACCACTATGTTGACTCCTCAGTTTAAGTCCATGACTGTGATCCTCAAGTGAGACCTCGGTGCTACCCGACACACTGTATTTCTTACATACTATATTACTTGTATCTTCTACTGTATTTTCCTAATGGCTTCATTCCCTTACTGACTCAGATGAATAATTCCATTTTTGTGCCGGTAAAACTTTAAATACTGGCTCCCTAGGGGGGGAAAATGCCTTAATATATAACATTTGCTGATTTTTCTATTATAAATATTTCTACCAAAGCTGCTTTCCAGTTATCAATGTGGCATCATTGAAGGTGGAGTTCGAAATAGAGGAGAACCCTCAGCTCTCTTTAGTTTAAATGAGTTATTTCCAGAATACACTGAGTATAATTTACACCATTTTCTTTTTCCTCAATCCTGTAACAATTTTGCCCTCTTCCTCTATTTCGGGTGATGACTTACCTCCTTACCTCACTGAAAAAGTAGAAGTAATTTGAAGAAAACCTCCATAGGCTTGTACTGCTAAATCTACCAGCTTACCTGTCCCTACCCCATGCATCCAGTTCCCTCCTATTGCCATGACAGAACTGTCTTTCCTTGTGGTTAAAACTAACCACACGTGCTCTGGATCCTGTCCATTCTCTTTTGTGCAATGAATTTGTTTCTGTGCTATTTTCTTTCTCCCATATCATCACTGCTTTTCTGTTTACTGGATTATTCTCCTCTGTATATATCCATGCTGTAATCTGTTGAAAAATAGTACAGCTTACCCAACAGCCCTAGAGCTAAGCCACCATTTTTTTCTTCCCTGCAGAGCAAAACTTAGAAGAATTAACTTACCTATGCTGTGTAGTGTTTCTGTTTTAAATTTTTGTTGAATCCACTTCAGTCAGGGGCTTGCCTTCACTTCTTGAACTTATTCTTTTCAAGCCCTCTGGTGACTTCTACAGTGCCAGTCTAGTGTCCACTTCTCAGTCCTCTTCAATCTCCATCGTTCAGCTTTGACCTTTGAACAAGTGATCCCTTAGCTCTTGTTTACCAGATCACTCCAAGAACCTTCAACCTCTTCTCTCCTGCTTCCTTCCATGCCCTTCTGCCTCCTCTCCTCCACAAGGTGGCCAGAGTATCTCTAAACATGTCAGGTCTTTTCTTTACCTTAGTAAGTCTCTCTGATGGTTTCCCACTTTTCTGTCAATAAAGTCCAAAGTGTTTCACAATGGACTACCAGGAGCTTCATAGTTTGGCCTTATTTCATAGCACTCTTCTCTTTCCTCACTCAACTCTGGCCACACTGGCCTCCTTGTTGTCCTTTAAATGTGTCAAATACTCTGCTGTACAAAAGGTTTTTCACTTGCCATTTTCTCCTTCATGTTTTAGAAGCCTATATTGGCTGTGGTATCTACATGGCCCACCCTGCCCTTTCATCTGGGTTGCTACTCATGAGTCAGTCACCTTCTTCTTGGATTTTCCTCACCGCTTGCTGAAATTGCACTTCTGCCCTGCCTTTGTTTCTTGATGGCATTAATTCTTCCTTTGTGTTACGTATCTTTTGTTTATTGCCATAGCTTTATTGACTTTGGATGGCAGAAACTTTGACTGGATTATTGCTTCATTTTTTTTTCCCAGCATCTTATTTCCAGTACTAAGTATTCAATAGATACTTGTTTAATGAATAGAAAATGAAGTAAATGATTCAGTGGTGTATTGGTGCCCACTTACACAAATTTGCAAGAGTCAATTGTACTCATTCCCCCTCAAATCCACAATGCTATCACATTGTTGGCTTAAAATTGGTCATGATGGGAGTAATTATAAGAATTAACAAATAAACAGTGGACTTCTTTTCCCTAGGAGATCCAGTTGTTAAACATATACCCGAGTACCACATATAATGAAATAAGTAGAAAAATGTAAGTATGAGATGAAGTGGTGTCATGATATATGGGAAGGGCACCTAATATAAAATGAGCATGGGGAGAAGTCAGAACTTTTCTAACTATGATTGTGGCTGCCCCTATTAAGATTTTTGAGAAGGCTGTATTGTAGAGGACAAGATTGAATGAAGACAATTAATTTTTTAATCCCAAATTCCAACATGATCTTGTGATCAATGTTGGAGCAAATATGAGCAATTAAAAATTTGAGTCTATGTATAAGCAAATTGAGTGATCACTTTGGTCCTTTTCTCTTAGGCCTATTCCTAAGCATATTCATAATATATTACTCTAGCTGTCAAAAAGAATATAGAAAATATTAACAAAGAAATCTTTCTAAGAAAGGAAGGATTATTTCTTTCTAAGGTTTAGCAAATCTTCAAAATGGTGAAAGTCATAGGTCAACTTTTTGAGTAAGTGGGAATCAAATCCCTTACGTATACTTTTTAAAATCCCAATATAACTTTAATCCAAAGGACAAAGAAAATCATCCTGAGTATTTCTGAGTATTCAATACCTTTCAATCCTTTCATTACAATGAATGTATTAATGTTCATTACAATGAAGGTATTAATTATCTAACATCCTCTTCTAAATAACTGAACCAGTTTTAAGCTCTCAGTAGAGGCTGAAGTATTCTAATCATACACGAAAATTTGAAGAGTTGAGTTAGAAACCTGTATAAAATTATATATAATTCATTTAACACTCTCTGTAACCCTTTGGTTTATTCCTTAGATACTACTGTTATTACTATTTTATAGATAAGATAGTAGTATAGAAGAATTAAGAAATTTTCTTGTTTATATGGAAAGTAATTACAGAAATCTGAACCTGGATAATGGCCCTCCACATGAACATACACACTAATTCAGGATACCTAGGTTTATGCTAAAGATTGGGATTTGGAACTGATTCACATATAAAGAGTGTTTTAGCCCATTTATGCTGCTATAAAAAAAATCCAAGACTAGATAAATTACATGAGAAATTTTTTTTTCTAAGTTCTGGAGGCTGTCATATCCAAGATTAAGGTGCTAGCAAGTTGGGTGTGTGGTAAGATTCTGGCCTCTGCTTCCAAAATGTCACCTTGTTGCTGCTTTCAACAGAAAGGGTGAATTCTGTGTCCTCACATGGTGAAAGGAAGAAGAGCAAAAAAGGCTGAACACTATGTGAAGCCTCTTAAAAACGTCTTAATCCCATTCATTAGGAAGAAGCCCTTGTGACCTAATCACCTCCTGAAAGCCCTACTTCTTAATACGATTGCATTGGGGATTAAGTTTCAGCACAAATTTTGGAAGAAAGCAAACATTAAAACTTAGCAGAGTGTGGGGAAAAAAAAAAAAGCTTAGCAGAGGGTAATGGAAGCCAGGAGAAGAAACAAATTGCCTAGAGTGTAAAGTGAGAAAAAAAATGGGACGTAAAGTTCTGCGAAGAACACCAACACAAGGAATAATTTGAGGAAGAGGAGTACATAAAGGAGTCCTACAAAAAGCTATAAAATTAAGAAAAAAAAGAGATTTTATACTTAGAGAAGCTAAGAAAAGAATTTTCAGAAGCAAAATTAACGATTAACAGTGGAAAATATTGCTGAGGTTAGTGAAATAAGTCCTAGAACAGATTTCTGTAGGCTGGGCTCTGTGTGAGCAATGTCATCACAGTAGTGATAAAAGAAACCACAGTTCAATAAATCAGATTTCAAAAAGTGGAAACAATGACAAAAGCAATTCTTTGAAGCAGTTTAGCCACAAAGGTTAAAGAAAGATGGGGCAAATATTGAAAGGGAGATAAATTTCGGGATAGCTTATTTATTTTATGAGAAATGAGAGATGAGAAAATGTGAATGCTGATGTCATGGAGATAGCAGAGAGAGAGGGAGGTTGGAGATGTTAAAAACAAAACCAAATAATCAATGAACAGAACCTTGGAGAGTCAAAAAATATGGAAGAGTAAAATTTCAAAGAATAACCTCAGTGTTCCTGATGGTCAGGATGCACGTCAGGTCACCTTGTGCTTGATTTCCTTAGAACAATCTTGAAAATGCAGTCATTAGTATTACTGGGAAGATAATCTCAGGCATTTCTTGAGAAGGAAAGTATCCTGGTTTTTTAGTGCCTGCTTAGGTCTACTTTTTAAAAAAAATAACAGTTATCCTAGATTGTTGTCTTGAATTAGGAGTCTCACAACCATTTGCTGGGAGTACTTTAAAAACTCATATCTTAGCCCCCGAAGTACCTGTGATATTTGTTCTAATTAGGTGCCCCCAGATCCACACAGGTGTTAGATAAATGTCAATTTTAAACTTTTGTCCTATCCCTCTTTTGAAATATAAAGGCTAATTGCCAAGGCTTTTGACATTTCAATTTACTTTCAAGGTGGCTTCACCCATTGGCAACATTTTGATTTAGAAGAACAAAGGCAGATTATTTTATCCCAGGTGAGGGGATGCCTAAAACACAGTTTAAATGGTGACTTGAAGACCTTCAAGGAGAGATAGATTATGCAAAATACAAATTAGATCTTTGGGTACATATGTTTAGGGAAAGAAAGTCAAGGGATTTGCTATATCACCTATTTCCTCTGTGACTAAAGATGCCAAAATTATCTGGTGAGAGTGAGGGAAGTAGTAAGAAAGGAGTATGAAGAAATTCTAAAATAATCCCTCTTACAGAAGAAAAATATCAGGGAAGGGTGACTTTGGGAAAATATGAGACTTTCTTGTCAACATTTGTGATCCAGGAAAGTTTATAAATTTATGAAGGCACTGAACTTTTCGTTATTTGCTCCAACAGCCCTCAACAGTTTATATTTCGCAATGAACCCTGTCTGGACTTTTGCCAGGAGTGTGTGGAGCAGAAGGAAGAAAGGAGTTGAAGATGGCATGAATAGGACTGATGAGACTTGTTCTGAACAGGGAAGAGAATGAAGATAGAAGGACACTGGCAGGTATGAAGGAAGTGAAGAAATATAGGACATGGAGGAGGAAGGTCTGGTGGAGTGAAGGTCAGGAGATGACCTTGTCAAAGCATTATGGGAGGATGGCGTGCGTCTCAAAGGAAAAGGCATTTTCCAGGAGACAAAATTATCTGAGGCAGTAAATTAAATACAAGAAGTTTAGTGAGATGAGCAGCTTCCACTTGAGAGGATGAGGAGGTATATGTGTTTATAGAGAAACTGTTTACAATTAGGGTGCCAAAAAGATAGCGATTGGGAAGAAGAGGTTGATTGCCGCGAATTGAGGGATTTCTAGGATACTATAGAAAGGTCCAGGATAGGAAAAGCAATGTGAATTTGAGCCCCATGAGAAAAAATAGAGAAAAATTTGGAAGGAGTTACATTATTCAAGAATATCATAGAATAGGTGTCTAATAATATTTGATATAAGGTTTCCCAAATAATACATCTTCACAGTCCTCTGGTCCTTGGGAGATGGCAGGAAATAGAGTTTGGGGAAAGGAATGAAGCCTGCTCTCTTATCACATCAGCTGCTATCTGATGAGATAGGGTCTTGAGGAATTTTAGTATAGGTGAGTAGATAGTCTGTGGGATTATTTGATTCACCCTTTTCTCAATGTGTGCTGGAAATAGCAGTAGTCTTTTGTAGCATAGGTCTGTCCTTCTGACTTGGCTGACAGGGGACTCTCTCTAAGAAAAGCTAGGCTATGCATATGTCAGCTGGGTTCTTGAACCTTCATTGTGTGTTGGAAATAGCAGTTTCTTTTCACGAGGTTTATTCTAATCCCAATAGAGGTATTTAATTATGTAGGTGGTAAAAATGAACCTTTCTTCCTGACCTTTATATTTTTAATTACAGGGTCTTTATAATTGGTAGCTGCTTTATGATATGGCTACAAAATGCTGGAAAGTTTCTTTTGCTTAGTTCTCCTGCTACCTAACGTTCTCTAAATATTTAATTGTATATTAGTGCTATAACTTGAATGTGTCGCTCATTGTGTTGAGTGATGAGACTTTTAAGAGGCGATTATGTTTAATACCATGAGGATTAATGCCATTATTGCAGGAGTAGGTTTGTTATTGAGAGAGTGGGATCTTACTCTACTCTTCCCCCTGTTGTGACACAGCAAAATGACACCCACCAGATGGTTTCTTAATATTGGATTTACCAGTCTCCAGAACAGTAAGAAATAAATTTCTGTTTATTATAAATCACCTAGTCTCAAGTATTCTGTTATAATAGTGTGAAACAAACAAAGATAATTGGATAATTTTTTTTTTTTTTAATTTGGAGTCTCACTCCGTCGCGCAGACTAGTGCAGTGGCTGCTCCCGACCCACCGCAGCCTCGACCTGCTGGGCTCCGGCGATCCTTCCACCTCAGCCTTCCAAGTAGCTGGAACTAGAGGCGTGTGCTACCACGCCCAGCTAATTTTTTGATTTATTGTAAAGTTGAGGTCTCGCCAAGTTTCCCAGGTGAGTCTAGGACCCGCAGGCTCAGGCAATTCACTCACCTCGGCCTCCCAAAGTGCTGGGATTACAGGCTGAGCCACCGAGCCCGGCCGGAGAATATTTTTTAAATTGCTTCTTTAAATTCCAGTTCATCATGGAAGGAACAGTAAGTGTCGCTTCATTGAGTATTCTCACTTTAATTTGATGGCATCATTAAATCATTTTCTGAGATAGAGTGTGACTTTTGAAAATACTGAGGAGCATGTGGAAGGAGTAGGGAGTAATATGAATACAGAAATAGAAGACAGGATATTAAAGATACATTCAATTAGATAGCAAAAAGGAATATAGTACTTAGTCTATGCAAGGCTCTTTTCTAAATGTTCTACAAATATTAACACATTCAATCCTCATAACAATCACATGAGGTAGATACTATTATTATCATCCCCATATTACAGATGAGGAAAATGAAGCACAGAGCAATTAAGGAAATTATCCAAGGCTATTCAGCTTAGTGGGTTGGAGTCTGAGGCTAATTGAGAGGCAGCTGAGCATAATGGTTAACTAATGCCATTCCCGGTATATTTAGTCATTCTGATGGCTAATCAGACTTGGGTTTCCAAGCAATTTATAAGGGATGATGCAGAAGACTATTTAAAAGAACCAATAGCATCTGCATAATTTAGAAGAGAATTGAGACCGATAAAACTCTCAGTGCCCTCTCCTGTGGTGATTATGCAAGGCAGAGAAAGTCAATTACAACCAATCAAATCTCAAACAAACTGTAGAGTGGAGTTTTTATTAGTAGAGGTGAAAGCAGAAAAGTACACAATAGATTTCTGAATATGAAATTAATGAGACACATTAAAATAAAAAAAGTAAGCAGGAAATTTTCAAACCTGTGTTCTAATTACTTTCCTCGTTATGTTTTAACATCATATATTTCCAAATCATGTACCAAGTGATGGAATCTGTAGCCTTGAATTATGTTGAATGGCTTGAGAAGATTCCACCTGGAATTAATAGTGGTCTCAGATTATTTATACAGTAATCTAAACAGTGACATTTAATCTAAATAGCTACTATTACATTTAGTCTCATATATAACCAGACAAAATGCATTAAAGCATTGTAAAGTAATTTGCTATATGATAAACTTGCAATTTCACATCAATGGGGAAAAGGGAAATTAGTCAGTAAATGATTCTGGGACAATTAATTTGCCTAAAGTGATACAGGTATAATACTGACCTAATTCTGCATGCCGAGATATAGTCTATATTTCACCAGCTTTCCAAATGGCATAAAATAAATTAGCATATTAAAAAACAGAGTTTAAACTGGTTTCCAGGACTCAAACGAGGGGCACAGATTGTCCCATCACACTTCGAATTCAGTGTGATATAGCATGGACTCCTAATCTGAGCAAATTGATACTCTAGGTTCCTTGGAAGAAACATCACGCAAATGTGAGCTGAAAAGATCATACAATCAAGATCTGTGACATCAGGGTTCAGGTATCTCTTGGTGGGTAAGCTTGACCAAGGTGGCATTGAGAGAATGGCCCAGGCGAGGCATCAGAGCCTTTCCTCCAGAAAGGGGGCAGCAGCAATCCAGCTGCCACACTGCCCAGCCTTAATTCTCTGTTTAGGGCTGATAGTCTGGAGTAGTGGTGAATGACCACAACTCTTACATCAAAAAGCTATTACACTCAAAGTAATATAATAACACAGTTACTTGGTCCTGTATGGAAGTTCATCGTTTGATCTGTATTTGAGTGTTGGAATTTCTGGCAGTCAGCAGGCTACCTAAATGGAGGATTGATTTGTGGATTACTGTTGTAAAGAGTTTTTAAAGAAGAGTTTTGCACTTCTTACTAATTTGGTCATTATAATTGCTATGGAAGGAAGTGTGACTTCTTTTTGACTTGTAGGCATATATAATGATTAAATAAAGTACTTAGAGACCAACTTGGAGTTAAATTCAAGTTCCACTACTTACAAGCCACTTGTCCCTGTTTCCTAAACTTGAAAAAATGCTTAAAATTTTGAGTCATTCTTCTGATACCTCTACAAAATTCAGTCTCCTTTCCTGTTTTCTCCTGCTAGTCACTAAGAAAAATAGACTTCCAATGTGATTTTTAAAAATTATTATTATTTTGGAAATAGAGGACTCCACAACCATGCTTATGACTGGTGTAGGAAACCGGGCCCTCTGTACCCCCTGAGTGCTCTATCCAGACTCTACCTTTCTTTCAATTCCTCTCCTGTTGGGAGGATGTTGCTTCGCCCCAAGCAGGCATAAGTACTGCGTCTGCTAACTATGACAGAAGTCCAGACATGCCTTGGGGCTCTCATGTCAAGTCTTTGCTTTTCAGGTAGTACTTGGATCTCTCCTTATTCTTACCAGAAACAGTCTACTTCTTCCCATAACCTGGATTTCAGTCTCACACCTTGATTTCTTTTTTCCCCTAAGTCCTCTGCCTTTCCTTGTACCACAAAGATTATTTTACAGGGTAATTAATAGTGGAGATATCAATTTCTCTTCAGAAGCAAATATCTTCGTCATTAAACCCAATGCAAATCACAAAATTTAGACCAACTTTAGTATATTTGGGTACAAAAACTTGGTAAGTGTGGGTCTTTCATTCTCTTTCATGGTTGCCTTGTTATGCTCAAACGCTTTTTATTTGCTAACCAAACATCAGACACGATGTTATGTGTTTATACGCGTGATGCCTATCCTAATGAATGCCCTGCAGAGTGACTATTGCCCTCATTTTGAAAATGGGAAAACTGAGGCTAAGAGTTTCAGTAGTTTGCCTAACATTACATGTCTATACATATCATATTGAGAATTCAAACCCAGATAATTTTTACACCAAAATTTGATTTTTCCACTTGGAAAAATGCATTTTTATTTTTTTCCTCACTTAACTATGATATATACATGTCATAATTTAGTATCAAGCACTTGTAAAAGCTTTACTTAATTCTATACAGGAATCAATAATTAACATACTTTTTTACAGGCCGAGGAAGTAAACTGAAATTATAGCTAGGTTTACTTGACCAAATTTCTTAGATTATTTAACTGATTTTATTAATTGCATGAAAAAATAATAAGCAATTGAGTCTAGTTATGATAAAACTTGATTTTCTTTACATTGATTCAATTAACAAAATCAAAAGTCAAAGAGATCCACTTATAAACAGAGCTTTAATCACAGAAAATGGACAAAGCCTAAATGGCATTTTATTGTCAAAAAAAGTTTTAATATATGACAATATGTTAAAATCATGCTTGTCCCATGTAAAGGATTTTTTGCAATTATTAACAAGAAACTAACTTATTCTTAATATTTGTGCATGAGTGATATAAGCCTTTCTCTAAAATGTGTAGAGGCGATGTTTTGACCATGAGTATACCCTATGTAAATTAGAAAATATACTGTTTCAAATATATTTGATGTTTTGCATTAGTTTTTTACATTTATTTTACAATATATTTCTAATGAGAAATTTCAAAAATCTTTTGACCTTTAGAACTGCTGAGGATAGCAACATGAGTGCCATTGTATTTTAAGTTATGTTTAAAGGATTGGAACAAAGTTATATTTGTCACAGTTGAAAATACTCCTCTGTAATCTTTTTTTGATTTATGAACCTAAAGCTCCCTGGAGAATTTTGTAAGTCAAAGTAATGCTCTGAGTGTTCAAGTTTGCCTTTGGATTTCTGATTCAAATAAAGATTTATAATGTCACAATTTGACAACTTTTATTTTGACCCATCACCATAGAAGATATTGTGATTTGGCATATTTTATTGTATGTGTCCACTCAAGTAAGTGGGCTATGTATGTGGTATATAATTTTGATCACTTTTAAGTTACATTACGATGTGCCCTTGAATTCACAGTAAATCGTCAAGACATCTTTACATAAATTTTTAGAAAAGGTAGTTGATTATTTTTCCACTGATGCCTCTGGTCGGAAGGGTGCTAGTCCCCAATATGTTCCTCCATCCTAATCCTGGAGTACAGTTTCATGATTTCAAAGTAGAGATTGGTGAATTTTTTTTGGTTATCACTTAAAAAAAAATTCAGTATGCTTAGAGCCCACTGATAACATTTGTACATATATTAATCTTTCTTCAGGTACCCAAGCAAGGTTAATGTGAAAGCATATTCAAAGCAAAGAACTTTGTGATATGCTTGAGAAAATGTGAACAAATGCCATCTGGAAAGAACTTGGACCACAGTAAGAGCTACTTGGATGACTTCCTTGAGAAACATTGTCTTCAAAGGCAAGTAAAAGCCATCAGAGAATAGGATAATATGCAAATAACATGCACAGCATGACAGTGACAAAGTGGCATGATGACAGTGACAAGACAATTCCAGTACGACTTTCTCAAAACTATAGATCTTCTATCATATGTACCACATATGACTTTTGGTTATTAAAAAAAAGAATTTTCTTAGTGTGTCAAAAGCCAAACGACCTCAGTTTTCCTCTTATGTGGTACTATTCCTTTCAATAAGGAGGTTGGTGGAACATAAGTTGTCCGGTACTCTCTTTAGGAAGTGACCTCATGGAACCATGAAAGTGGAAGACACAAAAAAAGTGTTACAGTGTTTTCCAGTGAGGGTGTGTTTGATGGTCCCTTACCTAGTACATCTCAGCTCCACTAGGCATGAAACCTCCGCGTTGCTTCCTCCTTTGAATTAGAGCTTTGAAAAATCATGTTAAACTGTAAAGAGTAATACCTTCAAAAGTGATATTTAAAGCTACTTCAAACCATTAATGCTTTCTATAAAAGTTGTTAGATTACCTACTCTAACCCCAAGGCTTTAAGTAAACAAAATGAAGGGTAGAAAGTTTTAATGTGAAAGGAAACAGTTTATAACCACTGTCCCCTATTATTTTAAATAATATACTTTCCTACTTGTCAAAACATGCTTCAACCACTTCTAATTTTTCAGTTTCCTCACCCACTCACTCACCTTTTGCAACTAGGCCTCTAACTTCTAGTCTACATGACTATTTTACTCTGCTGTGAGTTTCTCAAATCACTCTCACAAATAGCCTTAACCCCTTCTGTCATTGGCCGTTCTATTTTATTCAAGTTGACTGTTTCCTATCTATTATCTGCCTTGTCTAATACTTGATTTGGGTTCCATTAAACGTTTGGAGAACATCACCAAAAGTGTGGATGTGTTTATAGTCAATTTGTGGTTTCCTATTTCATTTGGATCCTCGTAATTTTTGTGGCCTGCTTACTCTTTCATTGTCCATGGAGAACGTTTCAAGTTTGACCACTTTTCTTACCATCCCTACCCCAACTGTTCTTTCACATGCTTGTACTTCATTAAAAAAAACTCAATCATCCTAATTTACTTTACTACAACCTACAAATTTGTCTACATCTTCTCCCATTTTTACCTCCTCTTTGTTTTTATGGAAGAGAGCCCTTCTGCTACTACCTAGGAATAATCTTTTTACTTATGTTCTAGTTCATATACCCACTTATATTCTTATAGATTTTTGTTCCATGAATTATCATCTCTCCTACATTTGAAATTTTTCCCTACCTATTGGCTTTTCTTTTTGAGTGACTGAGTGACTTTTCTTTCCTTCACAATCAAGTACTTGTAAAGAGAGTATATCTCACTATCTGCATTTTTCAATGTCCATTTCAGTATAATGTAGTTTAACCTGCACTTATTGCTGCGTTGAAATTGCTTTTGCAATGTCAGTAGTGACTTGTTCATGCTTCCTTGTTCTTATCTTAGTTGATCTCCTCATGGTATTTGGCCTTCTGATCATGATCTTCTTATTAAAATAAATTTTATATTACTGGTTATTTGTGATTCTTTGGTAAACGCCCCAACCATCCAGTCAGTGAATAACTTGGTAGAAATTTTCATGTCTTTTCTCTCCATTATCACTGAAATTCAATGGGATCTAAAGTATTGCTGATTATACTCTGATACAAAACCTTTCATATATAGCCATACCTTGGAGATATCATAAGTTTAGAACCTGACCACCACAATAAAGTGATTATTTCAATTAAAAAAAGACACCAATTTTTGGTTTCCTGGTGCATATAAAAGTTGTTTTTCCACTATACTAGAGTCTATTATGTGTGCAATAACATTATGTCTAAAATGTACATACTTTAATTAAAAATACTTTATTGTTTAAAAATGCTAATGATCATCTAACCTTTAGTGAGTCATAATCTTTTTGCTGATGAAGGGTTTTGCCTCAGTGTTGATGGCTGCCAACAGGTCAAGACGGTGACTGCTAAAAGTTGAAGTGGCTGTGGCAATTTCTTCAAATAAGACAATAATAAAGCTTGCCACATAGATTAACTCTTCCTTTCATAAAATATTTTTCTGGGTGACTGCTTCGGGTCCCCTCCCACTGTGGGAGCTTTCTGTCCTCAATAAATCCTGCTTTCTAACTAAAATTATATATTTTTCTGTAGAAATGTTGTTTGATAGCACTACCCAGAGTAGAATGTCTTTCAAAATTAGAGTTAATTCTCCTGAAACTTGCCACTGCTTTATCAGCTAAATTTATGTAATATTCTAAATCCTTTATTGTTATTTTTGACCCCGTTCACAGTATTTTCACCACAAGTAGATTCCATATCAATAAATCACTTTTTCATCCATTAGGAGTAAGTCACGCCTCATTTGTTCAAGTTTTATCATGAAGTTATTGACTTCAGCCACATCTTCAGGTTCTACTTATAATTCTAGTTCTCTTGTTATTCTCATCCCATCTGAAGTTTCCTTCTCTACTGAAATCTTGAGCTTTTCTAAGTCAACCATGGAGGTTGTAGTCAACTTCTTTCAAACTCCTGTTGATGTCAATATTTTAATCTTTCTTGAATCATGATTGTTCTTAATGTCATCTAGAATGATGAATTCTTTCCAGAGGGAAAACCCTGCTCAGATTCATCAGAAGAATTACTGTTTATCAGTAATAACTTTACACAATGTGTTTTGTGAATATTGAGACTTGAATGTCAAAATTACTTTTTGATCTATGAGCTATAGAATGGATGCTGTGTTAGCATGCATAAAAACAACATTAATGTCTGTGTACATCTCCATCAGAGCTCTTGGGTGTTTGGGTGAATTGTCAATGAGCAGTAATATTTTGAATCTTTTTCTGAGTGGCAGATTTCTACAGTGGGCATAAAATATTCAGCAAACCATGGCATAATCAGATGTGCTGTCATCCAGGCTTTATTGTTCCCTTTATAGAGAACAGGCAGAGTAGATTTAGCTTAATTAAGGACTCTGATTTTCTTTCTTTCTTTCTTTCTTTTTTTTTTTTTGAGTTGGAGTCTCACTCTGTCACCCAGACTGGAGTGCAGTGTGCAGTGGCCGGTCCCGGCCACTGCAGCCTCGACCTGCTGGGCTCTGGCGATCCTTCCGCCTCAGCCTTCCAAGTAGTTGGAATTACAGG